>NC_031768.1:23609276-23909276 GCF_001522545.3 Parus major
AAGAAAGAAAGAAAGAAAGAAAGAAAGAAAGAAAGAAAGAAAGAAAGAAAGAAAGAAAGAAAGAAAGAAAGAAAGAAAGAATTACATAGATAAATAAATAAATAAATAAATAAATAAAATAAGAGAAAAGGTACCAGAAAATTTCTTTGAATTTCTAAAGATTTTTGTAAAACAATACTGGATGACTCACATAAAATCTTCTCCCCCAAGTATTAAGAGAATGAGGTTTTCATTAAAGAGACAACATAAAAAGAAATATGAAAATGAGCTGCTAGGACATGAAGAAAAATAAATAGATGGTGAATGCTATATTGAATTTTTCACCCCTTTCCTGCTTCCTCCAATAACATTTTACATACAGACCAAGGAAATTGCCTGACTAGAGCAAAATGGTTTCCAATAAGACCCTTGGGACAGTCCTTAGGACCCTCCAGACCTCATTGCTGACAATGTTTTACCATCCTGGTGTTCAAGTAGCCTAACAGGGAAATGTTTGTTTACTGCAGCTCTGTACCATTTCTTGGCTGCAAGTTATTGAGTTAAATCTCCCTCATCCTTTAATTTAGACTCCTATTGTTTGCAGTTCTCACTGTTCTAAATGTTCTAAATGTTCTCAATGTTTGCAGCTTTGGCACTGCTTGTGCCAATTGCACCATAGAGACAATAAAGTCAGGTTTTGTGAAATTACAAGGCACTTTTACTTTTGCCTATCAGCTAAAGTCCTGCTGTAGTATCCACAAACCAGAGAGAGCAGATACCTATCTGATGGCAAACCCTTCATTCCTGCAACCCCAGGGGCCAAAATAATCCGTGCCTTCCAATCTAAATATCCACAACATTCAGAATTTGTGACAGCACACAGATGAAATGCTTACTATAGACCTATACCTCTTCTACAGCCAAAAATATCTTCAGAGCACAGCAAAAAACAAAAATTCCCACTCTTCCTCAAAACAGGTGTAAAATGCATTCTTCATGCTGAGTCCTGGCAGCAAAAACAGTGTTCAGGATGTCTTGATAGCTTCTATTCCCCCGCTTGCAGATTTTTGGCATACTTTCCTTCCCTTATTCTCACAGCTGTTGTGTAGAAAACAAACAGTAGTCATTTGAAAATGGTGTTATTCAGCTATCTCAAGGCTAATGTCTGCCAACTACTTCTAAATTTCTCAAAGGTACTCTTCAGTCTCATTCCACCTCTGCCTAGACTGCAGGTGGAAGCAATTCTTTCCTAGAAAAACATCCTCAATACAAAGTTCTTCACCTACAATTATAGATGGTAAGGAGAGTTTCCCAGATAAAAAATAAAAGAATGATGACAACAATTATGTTCACATCCCTAACCACACAAAAGCAAATAAAGTTGTTCCCACTGGATTCCTAGAAAGTCCACTGTCCTATTATTAGGAAGATTTCTTGTGCATCCAGTGTTCACATTATAAGTCTATCTATCTGGTCATAGAGAACAACAGGGAATAAACTTTTTATTCCACACTCTGTGGAATGCAGAAATTAAGTCCTTGCATTTCCTTTCACACAGTGAAAAACACTAGTCATGCAAAGCCATCAAGAATTCCCTGAGGACATGCAAATTTCAGAGCTTTTTTAATAATGCTGCACATGCTCTTCTGATCAGGCTCTTGATTAGTATTGTGGGCTGCAAGTTTCCACATGGACAATCAGTCTCTCAATGGTGAATGGAGATGATACTACCTGGAGATAAGGTTGGGAATGCAGAGAGCTAACTAATGATTGTTGATTGTTTAGGGATATTAAATACAAAAAAAATAAATACATAAATACATACATACATACATAAATAAGCTTGCTGCAGAAATGAACCACTAGAGTGTGGGAGAACAATTATGCAACTTTCCAAAGAGTATTTCCATCCCATTTTTGGCTAATTTTCCCTAATTTCTAATAAACCATGTACCTTGGAAGCAATTCCACATGACTGAGGATAAGAAATATAGAATATATCTACTCCTAATGCTGAAATCATACTTTGAAAGAATTCATAATATTAGGAAGTAGTGGCCTAAAGTGAACAAAAGCCAGGTACTTCTCTAAAACAATTGATTCATGACAGTTTGTTCAAAATCTTTGCTTTAAAAAATCTCTGTAAGACATAGATCTCTTAGTGCTGTCAATTTTGAGAACAGAATTTGAATTATATTTGCATGAGTAAATCTACATCATTTTCAGAGAATATCCACAGTGCATCTGACTTTTGTTACATCTTTGAAACTTGTATAGACTTCTAAAATTTGATTTTATGGTCTAAACATAAGCATCTGGTGGCACTTGAGATACACAAGGTAGTCCTGCCTAGCTTCCTGCATTGTCTGCCAGATCAGGTTGAATTGGGAATTTCATGGGCCCTGTAGCTTCCATCCCCAAATGGCACTATATCCTATGCTTAGGACCTTGCCAGACTGCCAGGTTTAGAAAAAGAAGGTAAAGAAAACAAAAAAGTCACATATTTTTACTTAGTATTCTATTTGTAATTTAAATATAAATAGCTACATAAGGAAATAGGAGGGAGAAGAAACACATTCAGAATCTGTATAGTATTTATTTTTTTAAAAAAAACCAACAATACCCATCCTGTTTACTATTAAATAAAGAGCTGATAACAACAGAAATTATTATGCCAGTAGGGTATCATCAGGCCTGAAGGCTATTTCTGGTGCTACTGAAGTGTCAAGAACCATCTTTGCACTGAAAGGCCACCCACTTTCAGTTTTCGATTGTTTTAATCCTTCTGGAACATGCCAGCAGAGCACTCCATGGGAATAAAACATTTGCTTCGTTTCTGCCTAAAGGTGAGATTGAAACAATTTGTTTTTAAACCTCATGCTGTCATTTATAATTAATGGTGTGACCCTGACTACAGAGCTTGAAAGGAGTATATAAATTTTCAACTGCAGTTCTCGTTTTGTTGTTTGGCAACTAGCCAGTTTCTTAAGCTTTTATCTTTGAATACAAAAGGTTATTTCTAGAGATTGAGTGCTTCATTTATTTTCCATACTTTTCTTATTTTCATCTGCTAGGAACAGCAGTAGATAGACTTTTTCTATTTCAAGCTGTTTGTTAAGCCAGTGTCCCCCAAATCAGAGTAGGAAATCAGTTTTCTTTCAAGAATAATGGACACCAGCAGCTCTTTTGCCATCTTACATTTTTTTCTTTCAAATAATTGGTCTGGCAAAGCACTGCCATTTTGCCAGAAATGCAAAGGGCCATTTCTTTCATGGTAGATGTACCAGGAAACCAAAACAATAGCCTTGTCACTTTGAAAGTCACAGATCTAAAGGAAATTAAGGCCCTGTGCATACCATAAATATGAGCTATGCAATTAAAGTAACACTTGGTGATTGGAAGGAATTGCCCTGTAATTAGATTATTGTAATATGTGCTTGAACATGCTGAACTGAGCTGAAGAAAATACACATGGTGCACAAGCCCATGCTCTGGGAAACCACTGGAAGTTTAGCTACCCACTTCCCTGAAAGGCAGAATTGATCCTTACCTTTAAAGTTTCATTTACAAACATTATATTGTCCACAAAATATTGCTTATATTTCTCAACATCAGCATTCTCTCAAATGGAACAGGATTCCTCAATACTCCCAGATGGTAAGCTATTAACACAAGAAACTATTTTTTCCTGTAGGGCTCATTTCTCTCTCTCCGTAAATGTAGATGTCACAAAGGGGAAAGACACGGACTTGTATTTTCAGAGTGACATTGTTGTTCCCTGTGCCCAGCTGGTAGACCTGTGATGTAAAAGAGCAGAAGTTCAAATCACAGTTACCTGACTCAAGCAACAGCATGTGCAATCAGGATCACATTGTCCTGAACACAGCCCTTTTCCCCCAACTCACAAACAGTGACACCACCAGTTACAACTGCTAGGAAGCAAGATGAAAGTTATGGGAAAAATTAATATCTTGTATTCATTTTCTTTTGGAGGACTCCATTAAATTTTTAAGGTACAATTCATTTCTAAGGAATATAAATTTACAACAAGACAACAGAAAGTACCTTATTTTTTCCACATGGAAAAAACCCATGGGTGATGTGTGATTTGAACTAGACACCTGTATTAAACCCTTAAAATTGTAAATTAAGGCAAAATGCTGAGCCCTTAGTGAAAGACTTGTTTATCTTTAGACTCATCTTACATCTTGCATGTAAAAAGATGAAACAGACTGCAGAGAGAAAGGAGCAGTTTTGTTTTTTTCATCTCTGTGCATGCCAATCAATTTGTACAGGACACCACACAGATCACAGTAAGATAGCAGAAATACTTCCACAGAGACCCTGATTTTGCCATGTTGACTTTTCTTCCCAAAGGCCTTCCAAACTGCAATTTCTCTTTTTGTTCTGGAAACAGAGAACAGAGAACAATCTTCCATAAAGAAGGATGTGATTGCTATCGTGTCTTCACCAGCAAGGAAGGTCTTGTCCATATCTCAGCAAGAATTCTATTGAGAATCATGAGCCTTCACAGACATATCCCAGGAAATGCATGACACAAATATAAACTTCTAAAATTAATTTCATGAGGGGAAAAACTACGCCCTCACTTATTAAAATAAAGATAAAATGAGGGTGATGTTAAATGTCATGCTTAGGTCCTTTCAAATGCTCTTAATTTGACAGAAATAAATTAATGTAATTCTCTAATTTTCACATAGCCCAAGGGCCTTCCAACTGACGACTAAGCCTGAAAAAATATACCAAAAATTTGCTATTATTATCATGGTTGCCCTAGGGGAAAAAAGTAAAGGGAAGGTAATTAGTTATTATACATGTATGCATGTCATTAGATGTTTAGTGTGATATGTAAACTCTATCTTCTAATTCCATTGGAGAACAAAACAGTGTTCAAGGACAAACATGTAGGGCCAGAAGTCACATATAATTTCTTTCTCTCTTAGAGGTCAAAGTTTTGATGTGTTTTGAAAGTAAAGACTCCACGTATTTTCCTGGAGTTTTATGCATACAACCCCAAAATATCACTTTTTATCAATAGTCTTATTTTAATAGGTTTATTAGCTATTGATTGATTGGCTATTGATTATGGACTCATGTCTTCTTATGATCAATGTGACAAAAATATAGGAAAAAAATCAAATATTTTGTCCCATGAAACAGAAGACAAATTATGTGGAATTTATTTTATCTCTGTATGTATGTATGTATGTATGTGGAAACCCAGCAACTAAGAAGTGAAAGTCAAGCATGAATATGATCCAAACAATAACATTGTTCAGTTATTTATAGAGTCATTTAAAGCCAAAAGTTGAGACAGGATTCTTTTCAATTCTATACTGGGCCAAAAAATCATGTAAGGTTGAGATTCACACCTGAAGAAAAAGAAAGAAAATAAAACATTGGCAACATCTTTTCGTATTTCAAAACACTAGGATTTAGATGTCTGTTTATTAAATCATTGTCACAGGTTCATTTTGAGGAGTCTTTACAACACATTCATTATTTTTACTCACAGAAATCACTTAATGATTTGCCAGGTCTGTACAAATTGTTGTAGAGAGGAACATCTAATCAATGAAACTACTTCATTTGCCAAGTATTTGGTAGTCAACCTTGAAAATAAAGTGTTTGGTTTGATGCTCTCTTTGTAAGATGTCTTCTGATGGATTCATTCTCAAATCAGGGCATGCTTTGGTGGTCAAGGTTAACTTTATCTTCACTTTCAATTCATTGGCTTTGCCACTTGTTAGTGTTCATTAAATCCTTTCTTTTCAACACAGGAAAGAGAGTTATACACAGTGTTATCCAAACAGAAGTCCTGTTTGCCTTTCCAGGTACTGATGCTCCTGCATTCTGAGCAATGGGAGCCTTTTTCAGGCTTTAACGTCCCAGATTCAAGGTCAGGGTCATTCTATTCAGAATATCACTAGCTTGCTCATGCTCTTCTCAGGATGATATTTTCTTGCTTTTCCTGCAGATGTGAAGGGAACAAACAGGCAAGAGAGAGTTGTATATTAAAGAGAAGGGCTAGCAGGGGGAAATAGGGAAGACAAAAAGATAAGGGAAAAGAGATGGAGAAATTAAGCAAATAGCCTAAATTTAAAATAATGAGTGTGTTTTTCATTGGGCTAAATCTACACTGACATACTATTGTCAACTAAACAAGCAGCTGACAAAATAACTGTATATACTTCTAAAAAGATTTAAAACTCTTGAATGTGCTACTGATGCACCTTAGTTATATTTCCTCACTTATTTTTTTTTTATTATTATTTTTTCTAATTAGGCTGGAGGATGGGTTTTAGGAAAGCAGGTTGTAATTACTCCACCAGATTAATTTTCTTAAGATCAAGTCTTTTTCAGTGGAATGAAATATAGTCATGATATCTCATCACAGTCTGTATCCCTATCACAGTGAATAATCTCATTATATTCCATACCCAATTTCCTTTCATGACAGATCCTCAGCTTATGCTGCTTGGTATAAATCTGTGGAGGGATCAGACTTATGTCTATATTAGATTTGTAAGTGTCCTACAGAAGAAATAGCTACAGATTTATAGCATATTGAAGTAGGTATTATGAATTTAGAGATTAAAAATGTATCACATCTAATTGTAGTTTCACATATATCACAGCAATATAACTTCTATCACTTCATGTAAGTCCATTTTGATTAATATCGATACAAATTAAATGGAAATCAGACCAACACTGGTAGATATGTGAGACATCACTTGTATTGGTCATTTTACTGCTGTGCTCAAAAATATGTCTTCACACAGCATGTTGAACATTTATGTTTGAGGATCTCTGCATTTTATGAAGACTAATGGATGATACTTCACAACAAGTGTATCAAGTAAGGATTACTGCTACTGCTATTTTTCATCTATTGAAGGTTACAGCAGATTTGGGTTTATTGATTGATGTGATGTATGGCTTTTTGTGTTGAGCTCAGAAATGGAATGGGTGCCTTTGTTGCCAGTTGATGCAGTTTTAGCAACAACAAGAAGGCATTCTGAATTTTCATTTATCTTTCCTACATTTAAACAAGAAACATGGGTGACATGCTCCTTTGATATGCACAAGAGAATACCATAGAAATACTAGGCATGGGTTTTTAATCTGTTTCTTTTATACCTAATTGCTACCATCTCTCCCATTCTACATATCTACATTCTTCCCTTGTTTTTCTGTTACCTCCCACGTGGCATCCACAGCATCTGAACATGCCTTAGAAGCAGCACATGGCTGTACCTCTCTCTGGCTACCAACAGCATCATTCACATAAGAATTACAGTCCTTGTCAGCCTGAAGACATGAAGAAATAGAAATATTTTTAGCCCAGCTCCTCTACAGATTATGTAGTGGTTTGACAATGAGGCATAAGTTTAGTAACATATCTGTATTAAGTGGGCACTGACAGAAGTGCAGGACCAAAGCTTACAGTAATGGTAGTTGTGGAAACATCATATGTCAGCTCCGAGCACAATTCCCAGTTTCCTCTTGTGCACAATGATTTCAGCTGGCCCAATGCACATGTCAAAGCCAGCAGCTTTTGAAAACGTGACACTATTTCCTTCACAGCGCTTTCCTTTGCAAATGAATAGGTTCAGCATGTCATATAAAGCTTTTACTTCCATCAGGGAAGGGATGACAAGTCAGCTCAGGCTGTATCATAGCTTTAGCACAAGTGTTAGCCTGACCCTCTGCTCAGAGTCATCTTGAGGCATCAGCCAACACCCAAGCCCACACACTGACTGATGATGCAACACATGCACGGTATGATCAGAATGCACAGGGCAATTTCTTGCAATGGAGAGTGACTGTGGAGAGTGTCTTCTCATATCTGCATGGAGTTTGCAACAAATCCAGCGCACTATGCATTTGAAAAAACTGGGGCAGAAATGAATAAGAGAATTCTGTTCATGCAGCATCAAGTTTCTTTTTTAAACTCACTGTTGTATTGACCACAGCTGGCAGTAAAGCCCCACACAGCCTCTTGTTTGCTCCTCCTTTTTCCCAGTGGGATGAGGAAGAGAGCTGGAAAAGCAAAAGCAGGAAAACTTGTGAGCTGATATGAAGAAATAAATGGAGGGAAGAGGGGTAGAAATAAGTGGTGCAAAGGCAATTGCTCACTGTCTTCTCTGAGCAGGTCAGTGCTCAGCCAGCTCTGAGCAGTGACTACTCATCACCATGAGTACATCCCATACCAACCACTCTCCTCTCCACAATTTTTATGGCTGAGCACAACGTTTTATAGCATGGAGTATCCCTTTGGTCAATTCAGGTCAGCTGTCCTGGCTGCCTTTCTCCCTAGTTTGTGCACATCCTCAGCTCCCTGGGGAAGCAGAGTGGGAAAAAGACAAATTTTTATGTCATGAAAGTACTGCTCAGCAACAGCTAAAATGTTGGTGTGTTAGTCATTTGGGATTTAGTCACAAATCCCAAACACAGCACCATATGGACTGCTGTGAGGAAATTAGCTCCACCTCAGACAGACCCAGCACAGCAGACAATTGAAAAAAAAAAAAAATCATGTGTGCAACAAATTACCAATAACAAAGAAAGATAATAGTCTGAAATGTCCTCACTCTTGCCCAAGGTAACAGTCCACCTACCTAATCACCATCTGCACTACATCTCAAAGTCGTTTTTTCTGTAATAATACTACCACCCACCTAAACTGTTGAACCTCTCTTAATTTTCTGCTATGTTTCCCTTGAACTTTCATTGTCTTTTGAGAAACAATCTGAAAAGATCTTCAACTTAGTTTCAGTGGATATCTCAGTCCCACTATTACAGTGATGCTAGAATAAATTGAATGTTAAGAAGGATGTATAGTAAGCCAGACCCCATTTACTTCAGTAGAATTTTTCTCACTCTAATGCACTGCTGTTAGTCAGACATGACCCTGGCCTTACATCATTAGCTTTTCTGGAGTTTTATAATATAAGAAGTTGCTCACTGGTAATTAGGAATCCAAATTTTTTGTTAAGAAAAGAGATAATAAATATACTACCTCTGGTAACAAATACATGGCAGCAACACTTAGCTTCTGATAGTTTAATCACATATGTTAAAATAATCCCAGTTTAGAGAATGAAACTTTAAATATTTTGACCATATTACAGATATTCATTAGTGTCTGCATACAGTGGTTTGGGAAGTTGGTGTAATTTACCAGGTGGTCCAACAATGTTTCCCAACATCTCAAAATAATTTTTCTGTATGATCCCATTGCCAGAATCTGGACTTTTTATGCTAAAGACTTCCTGAACACAGTAATGCACTTCTGTCTTGTAGGGTGGCTATTTGTAAGTCACACTTGGTGCATTATAAGACAGAAGCACTGAAAATTTGACTTACTTCTCCGGAGTATTAGTTTGTCTTCAGATAAATAGGAAAGTAAATCCCATGGAACTGTTAAATTGCTAAATTCTACCACTAAAATGACCAAATATTTCCTGAATCCATTTAAGATTCAATATGATTTATTCATTCTTTTCCCAAGTCCTTCTATTTGCCATTTCCTTAGTTTTGTGGGAGTTTGAGGTGAAAAAACAAATGCTGTGCTTGCAGTTCTATTAACCCTTCTATATATTCCCTCAAAAGAAGTGCCCTTTGTGAATTCACCAAAGGCTTCATGACCTTATTTATGGAAGTCTAGAAAATTCATTAGTCAATGTCATTTTCACGAGGTCTAACTCAAATGTTCCTTTTCACAATGAGAGGAATTCAGAAAACTGCCAAGCAGCGGAAGACTTCTAAAATTTTATGCTTTCAAGGGCAAGAGACAATCTTGGGGAGCAGTCACTGGCATGATTCTTTGTGCCAAGAACTCCAATGTCCACACGGTCATTGGCAATGGAAGGCAATGATGCTTGAGACAAGGAACTGCTTTTTTGAAAATGGAAGGTGTTTTCTGGATAGTCACCACCATCTTCACAAAATGTAATATGACATTCCAGGAAAGGGTGTTTATTAGTGCTTCCCATACCTAGACATTGTGTCTGCTGACAGTGACTTCTGTTTGACTGTAGAATTGTTTTTATCACCCTAAATCAGGCCTTTACAAGGTAATAGAGACAGTTTTCTTAACAGTTCCACATAATATTGCTGTTATAATTTAATTTTTAAAATGCAGCTACAGTCCAACCAGTGGTGGTCTGGACACATAGCCAAGTTCTCAAAATCTCATTAAAAACTTGGTATTTTGACTTTTAGACAATTTGTAAGACTAAACTGATTCTTGTGCTTTATATATTGGTGATGATCCATGTTTGAATCATTTGAGTAAGATTCTTGATTAACAGAGTAGTCTAGTGTCTAGAGTTCTAACACTCCTATTGACTATTATGAGCTTTTTATGGTCATAAAAAATTCACCTTGGGAATCCTTATGGAAAGAACCTTCTCTTGCTTTTTCTTAGGGACATGGTTTCTTCACAGTTTTTACAATATGTAAGGAATCTGGTCTTAGAAGGGAGTGATAGATTTTAGGTGCAATTTTCCAAGCAGAGTAGTTCCCAGGATATTCTATTGCAAGATTCATAGTAAATAACATTTTTCTAAAGTTGCAGCTGCTGGAATGGAGACCTATAGGACTGCATAAGAATCTCAACTTTCCTTTTAAATGAGTGACTTCCTAGAAGTCATGATTAATGAAAAAATGTGAAACTGGAAACACTTCTCAAGAGTTACAGAAACAGAAGAAAATACAAAGAATAAAGCAGTCATTTGTTTAAATTTTCAGCTATTTAATCCTCCCTATTACTTTTTTTCAAGAGTGACTCATGATTTTGAACTTGCACAATTCGTAACACTTATTTTCAAAACTAGAGTTTTGAATATCAGAAGTTATTTAGGCACCACATCTATACACATTCAGTATCAACCTTTTTTTTTCTATCTGGGTCACCTTGGCAAAATTCCTCTTTTTGCTATTAATTTACATAGAAGATTTCAGAGTAGTCTGAAAACAATGAAACCTTAGGACACTCCTGTGCAGTTTTGTCACTTTATTCAATTTTAACCCCTGAATCCTCCATCCAAGTAGTTACCTATGGGAAGAGTGACAGATCAAAGGGTCATTGTACTCTGAGAAAATTGACACCCTTTGATCATTTGGCAGTTATTTTTCTCAGGCAGTGTGGGCCATTCCCCCCCTCTCCTACATTCCTCCTCACACACATGCAGCTTATTCCAAGCAGATGTTAGCTAGTGCATCTGCCACTTTGATTCTCAAATGACTTTCAGAATATCTGCTCTGTATGAGCAAGCCACCTTTGAGGCTTTCTTCATGTTCACTTCTTCCTACTGTATGTTTTCATCCCTGTCCACTTCCTATATCCCACACGTCTCCATCTCGTCCTTTTGCTTTCCTTTATCTTCCTGTCGTCTGTATCTTTTCTAAACTGCTGTCGTTTTTTCCACTCCTTATTTATTCTCATTTAAGAAAATGCTGAGCAAGAAAGCAGCTTAACATTTGGTAATTGTAGATAAGGACAGAGAGATTAAGTGATTTGCCCAAGGCCACACAGAAATTCTGTGGCAGAAAGGTGAATTGATTTTAGGTCTCTGTGACTCAACAGACTCATAAAAGAAGTCTTATTTGAAGGATATATTTTAAACATCAAATCAAAGTTTGAGTCCAAATGAAAACAGCTCCAATTACAGGGCTGCTTTTATCTGCAGTTTCATCTTAGCACACGGGCTGTGTCTAGACTTCCCAGGTGGGGCATGCCGCAGTGCCTGTCTGACTCACAGGCCTGGCTTTTCTTTCCTTGGGTCTCATTTCAGCAGGGCTGAGGTACACACCCAGCCCCACTGTTGAGCTGGGGGCTGCCACACAGATATACACACATAGGCTGAGTGTCAAAGCTCATGTTGTTCAAGAGCAGACTCTGAAAAGCACAAAGCTCTCAAGGATTTGGTCCCCGTCAATCTAATTATTGAAACACAACATTTTTTCCTTTTCTTCTTATTTTAAACAAACAAATTATTTTTTTAATATAATCTTTCTTTGGTGTTAGAGACAAACCACCAGTTTACCCAAGGCTTCATTGTTATGGCTTCCAGGTAGAGAGTAGGTGTTTGCTTGTATCAAATTTCTTAATGGAGTGATAAACATAGCTGTTTACTTATACACTTCAAACCAGAGTATAATGTTGCTTTCTGCTCTACTCCAAGCTGTAATGTCATAATCCTTGGCACAGAACTACTGGATAATTTTGTCAGCCTCTCTGCAGAAATTAGCTCTGCAATAGTATTGAATTCTGGGGGCTAAGCCAGTGCTTTGGCCTGCCACAGGGTAACTCTGTTTTGCAGTCACCAGAGAAAGTTCTCTCAGAAAAACAACAACAACACACGTTTATGATTCACTTTCAGACTTTGTTCGCCTAAATGACTTGTTTGTGCACTGTGGAGGGAAAACAAGAGGTTCCAGAAACTCGCACACACAGCATGTCCTTGTTTATGTCTCTTAATTATATAATATATGCACACATAAATATGTAAGGAAGGGCCAGGTGATCTTTCAGCCAGGCTTTTCAACTGTCTTTTACACTGAAGAAGCACAGCCTGCTATAAATGAAGATTTAATATCTGAATTTAGTTTAAAGCTGTGCAACAGAGGGAAAGTGTGGAGTATTTTGAGTTTTCTTTTTATTTTTAAATCCTGAAACCTGACCTGAACTAAAAGCATGACTACAAATGTGAGCTGTTCAGGGGAAAGAATAAGATTGGGAATTCAATACATTATTTTTTCCTTAGAGGTGTCTAGTACAATGAAACTGGAGAGCTTATTAATGTTTAAAAAAATAGTTTGAATGTCTGTTTATCTCCAAATCTTACCTAATATGTGAAGAAAGCCTCAGGTTTGCATTAAGGAGTCCTAGAAATCTGTGTACCCTTTTTAAATTCAGATCAGTCTGTTATATTCATTCTCCCTCTGTCATGTCTATGTTCTCTTCCCTGTTGAATGAGGTTTTAATGAGCAATATCCACTTGCTCAAAGAGACTGGGTACAGGAGAAGATAAATGATGATGTAGAGAAGACTGAAATCCAGACTAGGAAATCAGAAACTTTGAATCCTGCCAAAACGCAAATTCATTATGACATTTCCAGTGAAATCAAAGAAATTTTGATTGGAAAAAGAACAATGGACTTTTCTTGGCAGTGTTCCAGCCAGAGATGGGTAAAATTCACACAGTTGTTTATATTCTGGTAGCACCCTAAACATCCAAATCACAAAGAAAATTGTTTCCTACACAAACACTGATAATCTGAGGTGAAGTCATAACATGTTAAAGATCCATTAAGAGCTGTTCAGGGACTTTTACAGAAATAGAATATAAGTGAAAAAGAAGATGTTATTGAAGATCGGTATAAAGGAATAGTCAAAGCACAAATACACACAAATAAAGTCTTCTTTTCATGGAAGCCTTTCAGAAGTTGAGGGCACAACAGGAAACTTGAGAGGCAAGGAAAAGAGTTCAGGTAGGATCTTGAGTAGACAGAGCAACACATGACTCCATTAATAAGGCAAGTAACAGCTAGTTTCATCCCTTATCACAAAAAAAAAATAAAAAAGGAGATCATAAACAAGTAATAAAAATATTGAATTTTAATGAAGGGATAGGAGCAGAGGATAGAACACAGAAATAGCAGGTTACCAAATATACTGGATGTACTCAGATGGACAAACCCAATTGAAATGCACTCAAGAATACAGAAGAAATGAGGTAAAGGGATTTCTGATCTGTTAGAAAAGTCCTGAAGAACTCATAGGAGGCAGAAGACACTCCAAAGAAGTGAAGAAAGGGAGTAAAATAATGCATTGCTGAAGAGAAGTGAAAGGAATTTTTGGAGAAATGGGTTAGTTGCATTGCTTTAACATATCTGAAATATCAAAATACATTGAACAGCCTATTTGTATGGATTGAAATATAATCAAGTCGTAAACCATTATCATTTGTCAGGAATACACTAATATACTTTTCTTAACCAGGAGAACTGGCCTATTGAATAAGGAAGTAACTCAGAATTAATTAGAGAAGGCATTATATGTGATTTATCTTGTCTTGAATTTCAAAGTACTCTAAATAGAGAAAACTGGAAAATTTGTCTTTTATTAAATCCATGTCATAAGACTGGTACACACTGCTTGGGAGGAAAATGAACTTTTAGGCAGTTACAAATTGTTTCCTAGACAAATTATTGTTTGGAGAGTCTAGAGATAGTGCCCTTTTCTACATGTTCTGATCTTGGCTACATTCAATATTTTTAAAGTACTGCTTTGGGCAGGTGCTTGAGTTTCTTCTGTCATCATATTTGCTGCCTAGTAAAGTAGCTCTAATCTATACTCTGTCTCACCAGAGGAAAAAAAATTCAGCTGCTTGAAAGAGCTGAAGAACAAGATCTTGGACAGGCACAGAGGGTCTTCTTCCAGATACTTTCAAAGGCAGCTAGTTTTCATCACTAGTTAATGAAAACACAGGCACTCAGGAGAACGACTTTTCTAAGCTTCTAAACTGCAGATGTTTAAATCAGGAAATCTAGATTCAGTCCCTTGATGATGAAATTGAATACACTTCTAAATGTCTTAGTTATTCTCAAAAGTGAGAGTTACAAAGCAGTTGGAGGAATAGAAGTTGAATGATCTAAATTAATTACTAAAATTACTTCAAATTGGTAGGTGATATGCAATAAATACAAGTGTACAGATCGCTCTGAGGAAACACAATTTGATTCTGCAAATAAAAAAAAATAGTTTAATTGCCATGCTGCAAGTAGAAAAAAAAAAGTGAATCGTAAATTGAATTTATTACTCCTGCAAAAAAAGACAGCCCTTATTCTGATTTTAATGACTATAAGCATTTAATAACTACTTAGACAAACATCTTTCAGGGAACATTTGGGTATTTGCTGCTCCATAGGGGGATGCTAAAAGACTTGTTGAGATCATTTTGACTACTCCTTTGATACAGTAAATACACTACAAGAAATAGAGGACATAAATCAAAAGCATTATTATTCACATTTGATAGATGTGAATATATATAAGCTACATAAAGGCAAAGTAACACATGGCAATGTAGAATGTCTATGGCAGTGAGCCAGGGATGGGGTGCAAATCTGTTAAGCCACAGTCTGGAATTCAACCACAAAACTATCTTTTCTCTGGCCTTTGTATTCACTTTAGACATATTCAGATGTTTGGATGTTTATCCAAAGCCTATCAGGAGTGATCTCCCCCTCACACTTTGCACCTTTGCACACATCCACCATCTCATTTTTAATACTTGGTGAGGGGTCTCACTGCCCTGCCAGGCTTGTCTCTCTCAGGTTCCTGTGTGATGGTGGAGAAATCACTTTGCATTTTGGATGGCATTAGCCCCACGGTGCATTTTGGGTCATTTGGGAGGGCTGAGGGGGCAGCTCAGGGCACTGGCACAGGCAGGCAGAGACCCCAGTGTTCAGAACATGCTCTGCTCACGTTACAAGAAGGCTCTGTGAGATTTAAAATCTGCGTCTGTCAGAAACTTCCCGTTCAGACAAAAGCTAACCCAGTTATGTAAGAAGGTGTTAAATGTACGCGGAAAAATGATGCTTTTCCAAGAAGCCAGGCAGTGATTACATTTTCTAAATCTGCAGTCATTTTCCAGTAACAAATAAATAATCAAAGACAGCACATTCTGTGAAAAAATAATAATGTTGAACTAAAGGAAGCAATTGCCATTTCAAATCAATAAAATGTAGTTCCCTGTATTTTCATGTTAAATAAAAACAAACACTTGCCCAAGGAAAGCAACAGCTAAGCTGTTTGTTTTTATATTCGCTTGGATCCTCAGATCTCTTCCAGGCAGACTTGTGGATAAACAGGTTTGTTTATGAAAAATCTGCTCATTACTGCATCAGTTCTATCTATGGCGTCTTGGTTTCAGATGAAGCTGCTCTGAAGATATTTGTTTGTTTAAATTTAGGGGGTGCACATCCTAAGAGATAAAACCTAAGAGGGCTACAGTGTCACAAGTGGGGTTCTTGAGTAATTCTTTCAAATCTGTAGACCCATCTTGAAGCAATTCAATTTTAAAATCAACCCCACAAGTCAATAAACATTAAATATGTAGACCCTTTTTGTCTTTTTACTTCCTGTTTTGCTTGACACTATTCCAAAGGAAGGTTGCTGACGTTGTTTACACAGGGTTCCTGAGAACCGGTGAAGACTACCTCTAAATAACACTCTGCCTCCCACCTGTTTTCAAAAAATTCATCTGTTTCAGGGCACACAATTCCTCTGTAATGATGGCTTTCCTCTGTCTCACCTTCTTGTGATTAATTTAACTATTTTAATTAGTTTCTAGGACTGCATCCATCTCTGAGAACATGCTGCCCCAGTGCTTCCAGGTAAATACAGAAATGTGTTTCGCATAATGATTCGGTATTTTTATTTCCGCCTTCTCAATAAGGAAGTTAATTGGGCAGGAGGGGAGAGACTTGGCAGACAATAGTACACAGCCATCTTCACCCAACTGACAACTGTGTTAATAGGCTTTTTAAAAAATGTGTTACACATCACCAGCTTGACATAGAACAGCTGTGTCCAGACAGAGAACACTGAGAAATACCACCTGGTAAATGATATATTCTTTATGGGTAACAACTAGTCTTTGGAAGACCAGAGATGTCACTTTTTCAGCTTTGTTGAAGATTGATGGCCGCCTATTGAATGAGAATGTATTTTTAAATTGGAAAGCATCTTATTCAACTAATGAATACCTTTATCCTCATGTACAGCACAGGCAGAATTAGAAGTGAGACAGTGTTCTTCAGTTACTGCAGTTCTCTGCACTACCAGTACAGTTTGTGGGGATTGTTTGGGGGTATTTTTCTTCAGTAGGCTTCTTTTTGCCCCATCTGATAAGCTAACATCTCCTTTTTGCAAGTGGACTAATGCAAATTATCCTTTCTCTGTGGGATATTGCTCATCAGTCATAGTGACAAGGGACAAAATGGTCAAAATATTGCTGAAAAGGAATGTGAAGTTGATCTGAAACACAAAGGGTCTGATGATTTCTAATGAATGTCCTCTCTTCATGACAGGATGCATACAGATTCAGGACAACTTGCTTTTGTAGACTGCAGTGAACAACCTTGATGCAAAAAGAGATTAAGCTGAAAACCCATTTTATGAAACAGCAGTCATGTGCTGACACTGAGCAGCAGCTAATCACAGCCAAATGTCCTTTGGTTGTGAAGCCTACACAAAATTCTCTTTTCTTATGCATAATATGGATCCTATTATTATTTCCCTCTTTCCTCTTGCATTCATATTTCCCCAGACTAGGGCAGCACTACTATTATTTCCCCCTTTTGCCATTGTCTGTACAGTTTCTATTGTATTGACTGCCTGGAGTGTCTTTCTTCTTCCCTTCCTTCAACATGGGCTGCAAAGCAGCATGCTGCTTGGGCTTTCTTTTCACTATTCATTTGTGAATTTGCATGCTTTGTAGTGCAAACTTTAATTGGAAAGCACTGTCCTTTTTTTAAATGGCAAGTGTGAAAGAGAATCCATTTTCAATGCACTAGTTCTCCCCGTTTTAGAACCATGAGTGTTTTCCTAGTGACAGCGCATGGTCCATTAAGCAGCACATAAATGTTCTCCTATTTACTTCTCATTCTGAAAATGGAGGAAGGAAACAATACTCAGAAGAATAATTTTTCTTCCTAGAACTCCAAGACTTGCTGCTTTCCCCAGGGCTACTTTTTTCTTTTGGGAATAAATATATTGCACGTTATAGAGCCTAGATCCTTAATAACTATAATTAGCAATTATTTCAATTCTTTTTCAAGTAAAATCATATTTATAAATATCCAGCTTGCAAAGGAAAAGGCTGATGCTTAACTTACGTTGGAGTCATACTATTAGCTAGTATAATGTCACAATGAAGTCACCACAGGCCTTGAAAGAATATTTCTATGTTTGCATGTGAGAAAGCATAAAAATAGAACACCTTTAGGATTTAAGTTTGCAAAGACACCCATTCCAGCACTTATACTGACTTTGCATTTTCTAGAGAAATATCGTGGCCTTCTCTTAGGATGCACTGTATTTTCTGGTCTACATTAAAAGGGCCTTTTTGTCTGTCTGCTAATTAAGAGAACTGTAGTGCATAAAGGCTCCAGGTAGCAAACACAGCCTTGCTTTTCAAGGCAATCAGAATGATTTAGATCTAATAAAAATCAATCCAAGTGTGACTAGGCCTTACAACTTAACCTGTCTTGTATTGGGGAATAGCAAAAAACAGCATGGGAAATGTGATTTTATGTGGAAAAGTAGGCATACCCATAGATAATGGGATAATTCTCCACCTGGAGGCAAAAACTTTCTTTTGCTATAAACTAAGAGCAAACAAAGCAAAACTTCATTCTAACCACATGAGGTGAAGTACAATGACCACCTTTACTGTGCCAGGCATAATCGAGTTATCTTTATAAATAAGTTCTAAAGAAACTTTCAAATCTTTGAATCAAAGTATTTGGAATCTTTGTAAAGTATGTAGTGGTATCTAGGGGAAGCTGCCTGGAGACATGAGCCAGTCAGGAAAGTGTTGGTACCAGACATGAAGACACATGCACAGAACCTCACCTGTGCCATGGTAGATACCTGTGTGTCTGGGCAGCATGGGTTTGGAGGAGATACAATAGCAGTGTCTTCTTGATGGATACAACAGTGCTCTCTGCTCCTGTGTTTGCTCACCAGTGTGTGCTTGAGCCAGGATCACAGCAGATTCTGGCACCATCTCAGTTTTCAGAAGCTGGGCAAAAGAGGGATAGGAATGGTGTACTGAGGGATAAGGAAGCTCTTTACATAGTTGAATAAATGGTGCTGAGTTGCTCATTCTCATGAGCTGCATGGAGGTTGAGAGCTGAGTTTTAGAGGTGGCCAGGTACAGAGGAAGCTAATGACCCAAGGCCAAGAATCTGGTTGTGGGTGACAGAGTATAAGGAGAGATCATGATCCGAGGTTGGTGGCAGCCAAGGTGTGGGTACAACCCGTGCTAAGAGATGAAGTTGCCACAGTGATCAGATACTTTGCCCCAGACACTGCTCCTGGCAGCAGCACCTTCTCCAGCAGCCATTCCCAACAGCCCCCATCCCACTGCCACTGCTCCTAACTTGCTGGAATGCTGTCATGAGAGCTTGTCATGAGAGCTTGCCCAGACCATGATTGGCAGGATTATATCATATAATAATAGGAAATTTCTCTTCTAGTTTCATCTATCTAGATGATAATCTGGTATCTGTGATGCCTACTCTAGTCCACAAAAACACATATGTATAATAGTTGAGATACATAATCTTTCCTTTTCAAACATTAATTTTTTTTTGGCTCTTGAACTTCACTCAGCACAGGCTACTGAAGGTGGTTTCCAAGTGGCACTGCTGCAACTGCTCCCTACCATTTGCAGTGGTTCATTTTGCTGCTCAGCTCTGCTCCCTAGAGAGAAGGGTGGATGCAGTATGGGTAGCACATCAGCCATGGGCCACACCTCTGGACACAGCCACTTCTCACCCATCTGTACTCACCAGGCATACTCGGAAGCAAAGATCGTTTTTCCTGTGCAAACAAACCTGCAGGAGTAAACACCATATCCTTGGCTCATTGTGCCTGTGAGTCACTCCTTGTTGATGGGTGGTGGTTTCAAGTGTGGGATTGTAGCAAGGAAACTGTTTTGTTTCTCTTTTGCTTTTATTCCATGAAAATAAAATAACTACCATACTTAGCATTCTCAAAGCTCTGCACAAGCTGAACCTTGCAACATTCCCATGTGGTAGGCAGGTATAATTAAGCATACTTCAAAATATATGGAAGTCAGGACATAAAAGGGTAAACGATCTACTCAGGACCTAAAGGTAAGTAATAATCTGAATTCAGAAGAAGCATCTTATGTCAGACAAATTGGTAATGGACTAGACAGACTTTGTCTTACAGCCTTTCTCAACCACCCAGTTACAAAATATAAGACAGTTAAAATAGTAAGATCCAACTGAAGCTTCAAAAACAATGCTTGCCCTCGCATTAGGGGATGTTTGGTCCAGAGCATAGAGCTCAGCTTTATGTCTTGCTTTGATTTTATGGTAAGAGGCAGTTAAAATTTACAAAGAGCTAAATGTAAGGAAACTGCATCAAGCAGGTTACAATTTTTTCATTCTGCTCTTGATTCATTTGTCACACTGGTTTGATAGGGCCATTGCTGTCCTTCACCTCTTGCCTCAGATCTCCTTCCCTCTTATTTCCTCCACCGTTAAAAATTTCTTCCAGGTACTTAACCTTTCCCCTTCTCTAAGAAACCCTTTCTCAACATCACCCATCTCCTTTGAGTCACTTAACTGACCCCACATGTACCTATTGCTCCTCTCACCATGTTCCCACTAGGGAAACGTGCAGCTTCTTCACTGCCTGAGGCATCACACATCTCTCCCAGCCCTTCTGTTCACTCTCCAAGCACCTGACAGTACACAAGAATTTATCTGCCTTCCTGTCAGGGTATCTTTCCATTTGTGTTCCTACAAATAAGGTCAAATTGTCGAGGGAAAAAAGGGGAAAGGGACTGTCAGTTTTGTCTGAAATTGTTATAAGAGGGAGTTGGGAAATGCAAAGCAGACCATAGTGCATCCTAGGACAAACTGGTGTGGCTTTACTTTTGCCAGGGAAAAGTCAAGTGAAGTTCACAAAAAGGAACAGTTAGCTGTCTTGACCCATTTTAAATTAAAACTGATCATACCTGGTTTTGCAGCATGATTCTGCATAAGGATGTCATTCCATTTTAGAATCAGAGGAGATCATTTTGACCTTAAAACTATTTTGTGCAGTTTTGTTTACATATTTAATGCCAAGGCAGATTCATTTAAATTTAGTATATGCATGCACAGTAATCTTGAGAAACTGCAATACATAGGAAGTATAAGGAAACACCAAGAAAATGTTGAAAGCCGTTTTAAGATTACACAGAATTTCACTGAATGTTCTGGAGTTTCTCTCTGTTGTTGTACACTCAAGATTTACCACTTCATTCTTTAGAGGGACAAAATAAGTGATGTATTTGTTATCTTTACAAAAAGTGTGTACATATGTGCTTGCATGCATGACTGTGCAACTGCATCTACATGTGTCTTTTTCTGTGGCGGGGGATAGATAAGCATGGCATTTGTGGAAAACATTTTGTTTTCAAAGTCTACATTGTTAGTATTGAGTAATTCATTCTAGAAATCTCTCCTTCACAAAGAATGAAGTAATTTATCTTTCAGTAAAGCTTTTTCAGCTTTCTCATTTAATTATGAAATTGAAACATCTCTCTTTCCAGATATTATCCTGGCAAGAAATATCTGTTCACTAGTTCCCAGGCAAGCACCCTAAGCCTGAATCAACAAATGGGTTTGGAAGGAATGATTGCTAAGGAAAGGTTGATGTATCTTTGACAGCTGGATTACTGGTTTATACCTTGCTGAGTGTGTCAGCCGCTGAATGGCATACCTGATTGCCAAAGCAGCAGTTTTCATTGGCACTAAATCTAATTTTCTTGAAACATTGCTAAGAAAAATCAAGATTCTGAGCACTGCCATAATTTACACTGCTTCAAGCAAACAATACTAATGATCTTCACTTTCATTCTTTTCCATGTTTTCTCTCTGTTCCAGTAATCTCCTAATTAATAGTTTATTTGGCCTAGGTTTGCAAGGCCTTTGCAAATGGAAAACCAAACAGGTTGAAGAAAAGACTTCCAAGAAGTTACAATTCAGAGGAAACGAACTTCACAACTCCCTCTGTGAAATGTTTCTCATTAAAGAAAAAAAATTACATTCTAAATGTATATGCCAGACTTCCGATATACGTATGTGAACCTAAATAACAGACAACTGCTCCAGGAAGAGATCTCGGGGTGGCTATGGATAGGTCACTGGGAATATCTTGAACTCATCAGTCCAAACATCCAACAAACAGCTGAGCTGAGCTGTGGAATGCCTGGTTATTAACACCACAGTGTAAGCCAGGGGAGATGTCCATGGCTCAGGCATCTGTGGCAGCAGAAACAGTCAACTCTGAGACAGGAGACTGAGACAGAGCAGAAAGTTATAGAGAGATGATGGTTAGACACACACAGGCACCACAGCTGCTGCCAGTCAATGGTCTGAATACAACCCACTGGTGCTCCAGTGACCTGAGGAACAGCAGCAGATTCCCTTTGAAGGAACCAGCATGGAGAGAGAAAGAAAGAAAGACGGGGGAGCTGGGCTGGGGCAGGAAGGGAGGGTGTCAGGAATGCCACAGTGATAAGCAGAAAGATCAGGAAACTGTGGCAATGAACCAGCTGTGAGAACATGGAAGGAGGCTGGGAGCAAGTGAGACTGCTTTTATTTAAGTAATTAAAACTCAGAAAAGTTTAAAAAAGTAAAAATAGGTGACTGGCCAAGTTTCAAGGCATTATTTTAAGCCCCCTATCAGATGTAGGGTATTCAAATAGTTCAAAGTTTCTTTCCCTGCCCCCACGTCAGTCCCTGGATCTGCAGGCTGCTCCATTCAGAGGCCTGTCTTTTATTGTCCAGATACCAAGTTTGTAGTGAACAGAAAAACCTTTTGCATAGAAAGGGCCATTTAATTGCAACACATCAGGAACAGATAAGCACCTACACGCTTACAACACTGTGCAAGAGTTAACTAATTATGTTAAGTATTATTACCTCCATTTTGCACATGAGGGCATTGGGCAGAGACAGGAAATACCACACCCAAGATGGCAAAGTTCAAAGGGTTCAGAAGCCTTCTGACCGTACTGCCTTTGCATTTTACAGACCTGTTTACTAAAAATACGGAACATTTTTATTTACGAAAGATGAGGATTAATAATTTACCTGGGCCATTAGACCCTTGGTACCTGGTGTACAGTAACACGCACTGTGAGTGTTTGAAGGTTTCACAGAGAATTGACAAGGCTGGAATTGGCACGCGATGCCTGGGGCCACGGCAGAGCCGTGACTCCCAGCTGGCAAAGGCACAGACATGTTGGGGACACCTGCTGGGGGAGGTTCAAGGCAGACAGAAAACTTCAGTTTGAGTGTGGTTCCTGCCCCAGGTAGCAATGGTGATTGCTGACATGTCACTCGGTGATCTGTACCGTAGGAGGCTTAGCTGGGCCTGTCTGCTGCGTAAAGAGGATTATGAGTTTAAACATGTTAACACCCTTTTGCTTTCTTCTTCCAGCTTTTTACTGAAATGCATGAAGAAACCACTAAAAGTATCTATTTCCAGTTATCTGTGTTAAAAGTGCACTTGCACTGTGCATTGACTGTATTGAAACAAACTGCTTTATTTCATTACCACATGCTTCTGCATCAATAAATTACATCCTAGATCAAAAGAACAGGGTTGTCTTCTGTTTTCTCATTCACCTAGTTTGTTCAGACACTTGCTCTCCTGAAGTCTAAAAGGACTTCAATATTGTAAATGACTTGTATATTATTCACTCTTCAAGAGGCCAATATATTCCAGTCAAACAAGGACTTCTGACATGTAGATATATGTATTAGTATGTGCATATGTGTTACAAATGACTCTGCAAAGGACATTTTTATTATGGAAAGTAAAACTCTAAGTTTTTTCTTTATTACTTCCTTTTTTCATCATATAGAAAGCCTGATTTCAGTAAACTTTTAGCTACTTCTCTTCAGAAATTCCAGCTTCCTACAGCCTGAAATTTGCCACCTCACCTGAATTCAGCTCCTCCAAGTCTGTCTGTTTGAAGTTATTCTTAAGTCCTAGGTACTTTCTAAAATCACTAGCTTTTAATAGACCTTCTTGAATATTCAAGGTTATGTTCCTTGCCCTCTAAACCCCAAAGAACAGATGCTGCAGAAATTTTTATTTTATTGTATGTGGGCATTTTCATCAGGCTCATTCTTTCTCTATTCTCTATGTAATTTTTTTCTCTCTTCCTGTTTATTTCTGAGGCTTATAAACATAGAGGTGAATGCTGACTCTTTGTATTCTAGCTTTAGTAAACCAGCACTGACAGGTTGCTGAATCTATTTTATGATGAGTCTGATAACACAATGGTGAGATAATCATTAAATCATTATTTATGCATCACAAAATGGAAAGAGGTCCTAGTGTGTAGTGTAAGAAAATGGGTGGGAAGGAAAACAAACATCTTCCAGGCTCCAAAGTGTCTCAGCTATGACTTTGAAGAAGCACATGAGACTGTACCTAACTTTTAGTAATGGCCCTTTTGCAGCAGCACTTGTCTGACAGGTCTCCATGTTTCATCCTACACAGTAAATACTGAGTTTGTGACTACAACTTACTAACACGTTGTGGGCTGCTGTGGGATTCTGGAGCTCTAAGCAGACCAGCCTCAGATGGAGGCAAAGTTCATACTGTGCTTTGGAAATTATAGGTGCTGGCTAGTACTAAGTTTAGGAGGCTGGTTCTCATGGGAGGTTTTCGATGTTTACAAGTCTGCACATCCACACAAAGGGCCCCTCTCAGTATAAAATCAGACTGTTACTCATTACAAACCAGCGATTCACAAGTGGAACTGGATGAATATTGAAGTAGATGTTTGTTTGTAGATTGTGATCAGATGGGAAAAAAAAAAAAAAGAGTACAAAATTGTTACCTGAATCTTTACAAAAAACACAAGTAACATCTACACCAAGAAAACTGTGGTGCATGACCACCTCTGATGATAGTCTGCCACAATCAGCTGAACTTTTTAGTTTTACAGATTATTTCAGTGGAAATAATGGAAACATGTCCATTTTCATAATACTTTTCCTCTATGCTTGATTTTTTAAACTTAACTCATAGTGGCAGGAAATATGCCTCATAAAAAAAAAAAAAAAAAAAAAGCAATTAGTTTCCCTTTTATTATAAAACAAAATTTATTGAAGTAATTATATCTTTTCCATCAGACACCCCTAATTACTTAATGTTCTGCATTTTAAAATTAATACATTTTAAAAATTATACATAGCCCCTTTACCAGGTTTCAGCTTGTGATACGCCAGCAAATGCAAAAATATGTAAATCTCATGTTTCAGTGTATGTAAGGAGAGTAAACTCCCTAGTACCCAGACAGAGAAGTTGTTCTGGTTTTAATAAGCTATGTACATGATGGAAGGATGCTGTCTGAAAACAATGAAATTCTAAAGCCTTGGCAACAGTAAATTGATGTCCTGTACTAGTTACACATGCTTGCTGCTGGAGATGACAGTCTCCTTCCACCCTGGAAGAAAGTGGTCTTAAAAACGGATGGGATTTATATGCAAAAGGAAAAACATGTTAGTTTTAGTTTTTCTACCTACATAAGTAGATATTTTAGTGGACTTGCACAGATCTTTGTGCAATTGTTTGCCTTCAAAAGCAGCTGAAGAATTGAATAATCTTTGCTCAAGAAATTGGTCTGATTGGAAAAAAGGGCTATGGTGTTATAGAAGATCATTAATGGAGTTGTATCAAAGTTTAAAAATTAATGGATGAGTACCAAAAGATTTGGCTGCTAATTTTGACTTTTCAACCCAAGCAGATCAGATAGAAGTTAATTTTAGGCCTTTTCAAAAAAAAAAAAAAAAAGTATTTTCTTGAAATACTTGAATGGCTTGAACATACTTTAATTTCTGTTCAACATCCCAGCAAACAATTTGATTTTTAGCAAAAAAATCTTTCCTGTTCTCAAGTAAGGTAGCTCAGGAGAGTATGTGAAAACAGAAGTTAACCAAGATTCATATGATTCTGGTGAATACAGGTGTCCTTGCCCATGAACATAAAAAACATGAAAAATTGCTATGAATGAACCCTATTATGAGTCTCTATGAATGGTGTACATGCTGCAATTACTGCTAGATGTTTTCATCTGAGCTATTAATATAATTTAATTCACTCAAATTGGTCTGTTTTATGCACAGATTATCAGTGTCAAATATCCTTTTCATTTCAGAGAGGTTTGGCCCAGAAAAATCTATCCAAATGTAAAATCAGATTTTCAATACTAAGGCAACCTTTATTGAATTGGCCATTTTTCAGAGAACAGCTTCTGTTCCAGCATTCAGAGGTTAAAACATAAAACAAGAACCCCTCAAGTCTATTGAATGTATATTTTAAGGCTTGGGCTGAGGGTTCCCAACCTCTTGTGTAACAGAGGATCTCAAGCGAGGAAAAGGCTGGAAACAAATGCAATTAGCATTTGCTATTTGGATGGAAGTGTAGCTAAGTGAATGCAGCTTGTGGATGCTGAATTCCTGAGGAGCAGCAGTGAGACCACAGGACTCTGAGGACACAGAAAGAATTTAATTCCTCTGCTTCATTTGAGGATACTTGCAAATGCAAGGAAAAAAAATCCAAGTATCAGACCACCATAGCCCAGCAAAACAAGACTCACTAAATCTAATGCAAGGGTCCAGATAAATAACAGCCATAAGAAATGAAGGATTACTATAAAATATGCAAGACATTATCCTGCTGCAGGTATTCTCCTGTTCCCACATGTCTGCTGCATACCATAGCTACAAAATACGTCTCTCTATTTCCATGAATCCACTCATAAAGGTTTTTGCTTTGCTGATTTTTCAAGTTAATGATAGTCAAGGCACTTGGGAGAGAGATTTATGTCAGTGATGCACAGGTTCAGCAAATTGTCAAAGAGTTCTGCTGTGCAATTAATCATCTTTTCTCCATTACAATTTGTAAGTGCCAAGCATATACACAAAACCATTTTTATAATATAGTTATCATGGGTACATAAGTAGTATATGAATCATGTATTAAAAAAAAAAAAAAAATACAGAGTGCTAGCTACCACATGGATTTGTAAATCCTTCTCTTCATAAGACTGCCCCCCAAAATTGTGGAGGCTGTTGCATTTAACAGTAATCATTTTTATGACACTACTTTAAGCAGGTCTGCATCTCTGTTATATCTGTGCTTCTCAGGCAGCTTCATCTACAATAATGTATATTAGGTTTTTGAGGTTTTTTTGAGGGAAGTATTCCTAGTTAAAAGAGAATGAAAAAAAAAATACCCAAACAAACAAATAAAAAAAACCAAACAAACAAACAAAAAAACTGCAAAACAGAAAAAGAAACCACCAACAAAACAAAAAACCATCAAAGCAACATGCTAGGGCTACTGCATTGCCAGGAGCAGCCCTGAAAGATTCCTTGATACAGAAGGAGCTGAGCATGACCCTTCCTCAGCGGTTCCTTTGAGGTACTTTGGCAACTCAAACTCGTTCTTTGAGAACCAAAGGGAGCTTTTTTAGGGAGAGGTAGTCTTATGGTCCAAGCCCCGGAAGCAGACTTCTGAGTGATGTAGATTCTTGGGTCAGTTTAAGTCATCTGCCTGCCTCTGTTTCTCTCTTTTAAATATCACCAGAGTCAAGCTCTCTATTGCTCTGCATCAGTATAGGCTCAGAATGCAGTTTCCTATGAAGTATATTAATAAGTAAAACTGCAGACTGGATATCCCACCAGTCACAGAGGAATTCCAGGGGGAGCAGACTCAACTCCAAAGGTGTTGGTGCTGTGAATATTCACATCTTATTCTCTGCATCAGTTTCCCTCTTCAAGGGTTTCTGTGAAAACTATGCTCATTTTAGAAGTCACACCCTCAATAACCTGTTGCAATCCTTACATACAGTTTCTTTTTTGGAACCCAAAAAAAAAATATCCTGATTATTAGTGTTTATTATGCCAGTAACTTTTGGAAGTTTGTTTTATAATGTGTTTACTACAACATTCCACTCAGATCAAAGAAAACAAACCACTCTAATTGGGTTTTGAGATCAAATACTTCAAGCTTTACATTCACTGAGCTACATGTGGCTTAAATTATCTATATTGTACAATCCTGGACTGCATATTTTGTGCTATACAGTAAATAGAGAACATGTGGTTGGGAATGTCTCTACCGTATGCGCTAGTGCTCACAGTAACCAACAGGATCACCAAAATGCACTGTCAAGAGCCTAATAAAAATTGATTGTGATTTCCAGACTCAGACCTCATGTGGACAGACAACAATTCATTGGGGTCTGTGGGTGCTAAAAGCAATGTTGAACCTTTTATGTGAGGCTTCAAACACAAGTAGACAAAGGATTGACACAGCACAGGACAAATTCTTGCCTCTATCCTTAATGTAAATTAAATTACTCTGAAGTACAGGAGCAGAACAGGTATCAGAATATGTGCATGCATGGATATTTAAACTGCACAATTCCACACCTCTTTGCTTTAGCCTTTTTTTTGTACAAGAAATAGAGCGTTCAGACCTAGCTATAGATGGGGTTTTATATTTATGCCAATATAATAAATGGATAGCATTCCTTTTTCAATTGGTTTTTGTTCTTGTTTTTGGTTTGTTTGTTTGTTTTAGCTATTTCTGTTCTTTCAGAAACGTCAATTTGGCCACAAATTTGCAAAGTCATTTTGAAATCCTCCAAATGAGTGATATTTCAAGTATTTCAGGAAATTGTTGATTATTAAAGTAAGACAGAATGTAAAGCCTGGCACAGAGGGAATATGAGTGCATTTAACCAGTTTTCTCACTTTCCAGCACTTTTGGCACCAATAAACCTGAAGGCACACTTGCTAGAGAGCTGTCACTAACTTGTCTCACAGTAACAACCTTCACAGCTGACTACAGTGATATCTTTTGTCAAAGCTTCTACTGACGTGTTTCTCGATGCTGCACTGTTTAGAAAGAAGTGTAACAGCAACAGAAAGACTTGGGATGTTTTTAAAGAGGGAATGCAGAGGGGATACACAGCTGTAACTGGACATCTGCTAGTGCAGCAGGGTAACACTAATGTGAGAGATGAATTCCTCATTTTCATGGTGCATTATGCACGAATTAACCATACAATCAGCAATGCAAAAGGACAAATTAATATCCTAGGTCATGCTATCCATTCTGTGACATCAAAATTAAAAAAAAAAAAAACAAAACAAACAAAAACCCACAAAAACAAGCAAAGACCAGAAAATTGGTGAAATCTTTCCTGGAAAGAGCTTATTTTTTTGTGTATTCTTCTTTCTGAGCTAGCAGAAACCTGGCAAATAGAAATTTTCCAGTACTTTCTGCAATTTGAGTTGGAGGAGGATGTTATGTAGGAGGTTGGTATGTTTAAAAGAACGGCAGATACACTCACCAGCAAGCAGGCATGACTTTTCAGAATCATCACTCCCAATATCTGTTTTGAGTAGTGATGGAGGTGAAAAATCTCAGTATCCTACAAATGGCTGAACACTTTGTGCCCTTGGAGCTGAACTGAGACAGCTCTTCAGCATTCCAGCAGAGCCTAAGGGATTCACCTGGAGAGAACAGAACTGACCAAAGCAAATACTCAACCACTCTCAATAGTTAGGGATGTGCTGCTTGGCTGCAGTGGTAGTTTCACTTAATTCAGCCTGCAGGTGGCTTGTCCCCTCAGCTGACAAGTGTCAGATAAATCACCCCTTCAAGGCTTGTGGATGCACAAGAGTCAACAAAGGACTTCAGGATGGAAAGAAGGAAATGGTAGTTGTTTTCTGTGACTGTGTCGGTGGTGCCAAATGGAGAGATCCACAGCACTAAAATCAAATGGCATGGGCTGAGTCGTGCCTGTGCTGTGTAAGGCTCTCTCTCTGTATATCAGACTGGTTTCCTCCACACGGCACAGGAACTGGCCCAGCACCCCTTCTGGATCTTGACTGGTGTCTTTGGGACCCTAAGGCATAAATGTTATTCTAAATGTGCCTATTAATTCCAAGGTTTCATGAGGGCTCTGCTGCAGCCTGTCAGGGTGGCTGGAGCTGGTAGCTGGTAGCTGACTTAGGGTGTGATAGGAGAGCCTATAGCTGCTAGAGACTTCTGGGGTGGTGTTGAAGGACTGACTGCTCCATAAAGCTTTACTTTGAGATGCCTTGGAAGCACACTGTGACTATTGTCTCGAGACAGTTTTCTGGAGTGGTCCAAACCAGGGCCAGAGGGTGAGTTAACAGTTAAGCTACCTGAATGCTCACAAGGCCTATGCTCACACACTGCTTCACCTGCTCTTATTCTGTAAATTTACTTCATTCAGTAAAGAGCTGAACTATACACCAAGTATCATTAATGACTATAATACTAAATGAGGAGGGAAGAAGGGCTCTTCAGTTTCAGGCAGGTGGAAGCATTTGTAACTCAAGAATGCAAGTAGACAGATATGGCTAAATGATGTAGCTTTTTTTCTGCCATTTGCTCAAAGGAATTTATTCTCTCTCCAGAAACATTTGCGTTAATGCATTCTTTTGTAATTCATCATTGTATGTATTTTCCATACCTTCTCTCCTATTTTATTTTGTTACCAAAGGTTACTTACATGGAAACAGAAATATTTTGAGGGTTTCTATTTAATTTTTTCTTTCTTCCTACGTCAGGTTTTTTTTTTTGCTTAAACTCTTTGGTTATCCAAGATGGATGGCTTCTGAGCAAGAGCATTCCTCACAGACAGCTGTCCGACAAAGAACAGGCTAGCTCAGCTGTGACAGGGATGTTTACAGAGGAGAAGCTGATGCTTGGCAACAGCAGCATCAATCCCCCTACCTTCCTGGCATTTCCTGCATCTGTCTGAAGCCTTAGAGCTCAAGGAGCACTTGAAATTCAGGAGAATTTGTCCAAGTAATTTCAGCAGGTATGGACTTACCAGGCAGTCCAGAACCACTTGGGAGTCCTTTGTTCCTTCTGCTGCAGCTGGAGAGAGGCCAAAGCAACACGCAGTCAGGTGGGGGATGTGGGGGAAAAGAGGTGAGAGAATCCACATGAGTGTCTGCATGTACCTGGTTCTGTTCTTCAGAGAGTTAATTTTGTTTCTCAGTATTAGGCTTTTCCAGCCTTGTTTCCTGCTCAGGTAGAAATGCACTTTTAGCAAAGGTAGAACCGTCCTTTGGCAAAAGACAAGAGCGATGGTAATGGACTTTTCCTGACACCTGCCACTTGGCTTGTATTGTGTTACAACCCCCTATTAATATATGCATCTACTTTTCTCTGCTCTTTTCTACAGCCAAGATTGAAAAGCACAAAGTGTGCTAGGTCAAATGCAGTTGGGAGCAAACAGCAGTGCAGATATGGATGGCATCCAGAAAAGCTGCAGGAGTCACACTCAGACCACCTACCTACCGTATGCGTCAGAGCTGCTGCAGCATATAAATTCAAGGCAACAGTGTGCAGCTCCTACTGCTATCCAGAACTGCCTGCTGTAGGTCGCTCTAGGCTAGGCTTCATACAGCCCCCTGAAATTTTACTGGCATTTGAATTTGTCTTAACTTTTATAAAAGATAAAATACACTAAGCTGCCCTTTCTTTTCTACAGGTTATCTTTTCATTTTATTGCTTTATTTCTTCTAAAAGTGAAGAAATGAAGACACCCCTTAGCTTGATTTGTTGCAAAGAAAACAATATATTATCAGGTTTGGTTTTTTTCCATTAGCTAAAGTTTTAGTGCCTCTATAAATGTTTTCAATAGTAGTTGTTTAATTAAATTCCTTCTATTTTTTATTTTTACTTGTAGAGGCTACTGCTTCAGTTTTAGAAGTGTGTCTGTTTCTACCAGTAGTTTATTGATTGAATGCTTCAGTGAGTCCTGCTACCTTTGTAGCCAAATAGCTTATAAAAGCTTGAATTTAATGGTAAAAAAGCTCCCTTTATAGTCCATGGCAAGGGAAATAAAAATAAAATAAAAGAAGGGAAAAAAAACCAAACCTGTGTCTGAAAGAAAATTAAGAAAACTCACACTTCTATTAATCACAGAAATAGAAGAATGGCTGGTAGACTATAAACCAAATTTTTATTTGGCTAAATGAGACCCATCACTTTAAAGGAACTGTGCAGTGCAACACGAACAAAGATTAGGGAAAAAGGAGTTTGGTTACCAAAGAAAGGCTTTGATTTAAAACAGTTGCACAGGATCTGACTGCAGCTTTTAGATTCATGCATGTACATTTCATTAGACATAAGTGATTTTGTAGGAAGAAGGAATTCCAGGAAAGAGATACATGCAAAAGTTCTATGACACTCTCTCATATTTCTGTGACTACACACAGAGTAATTCCTCCTCAAATACGTCCCTCCTCTTTTGTCTCTTCTCACAGTACAAGGTAACAGCTCTAAACAGGCTGTTGTGAACACAGGAAGACTGACATGGGATGTTTCATGCAGCAGTCATCTTGGGATTTGGAGGTCATACCAGATTATCAGTTTTCTCTGTGTGTCCCTCCCAAAAACATTTCATATTTTCTAGAGCAGTTAATTGCTCCCATGAGCAGTACAATCAGACCAAGACAGACTTCCCACAAAGTAAAAGGCTGTGCAACAAGTGCAAGAGTTTGTTTACTCTTGTTATTATTGGTTTATTGTCCATCTGATTTTGACCCCACCTTCCCTCATATTCTTCCCTCTCTAATCTCCCCATAGATATTGGCTTGCTGATTTGTGCCTGGCCCTTGAGCTCTGTGGTGAGAGGGCACCTCTGTGCCACATTAGGGCCCTTCCTGTATCTGTTCTGTCTCTGCTGCATCTTTCTATCCTTTTAAGCAGGAAAGTATGAAGTAGAAATGACAAATTATGCTTCAGGGAAAACTCAGCCCCCAAAAATGTTCCTGATTGTGTGTATTCAGTCTGGAGTTAATTCTTCAGTTATTTTTGCCTACCCACCATGGTGTCTTCTGACCTCAGAAGCCCCAAACATACTGAAATATTAGTAATCATTTCTAAACCCAAATATACCCAGCAGCAACATCAGCTGTTCAAGAAATGTTATGGGTTCAGCCTCATCCACAGTACTTGACTTCACATACCACTTAAGCATAAATAAAGGAACAGGATGTTTGAATACCAGATAGTGAACATTCTAGAGTCAAATACAGAGAAATTGTCAAAAGAAATTGTATAAATAGTATCTACTTTCATATTTTAATGTTAATGGTTTCATTTCTAGTAGAAGAATTGATTATGCAGATTTGATTTATTGTTAGCTCAGCTCAATAATATTGATTTAGGTATTGAGCATGATATGTGCCACTGCAGTTATTGTTTCCCTGAAATAATTTGTTTTGATATATATACATTGATTACATTTTTACTGTTTTAATGATACCAGTCATTATGGTACTGGCATAACACATGCAAGCACAATATACTGGTCTTTATTTCCAGAACCAGTGATATATCGTGACTCAGGGTTATCAGATGCTATGTTTCATACTGTTCTCTACCCTGAAAGCCAGCAGTGAGTATCCACTGTTAAACCATCTTATTATTTTTGAAAATCAAAAGGAAATTATGCATTCATTAACAGCTGATACAGCCAGTTAATACAACCTGATAGAGCAGGGAAAACAACTCGCAAGTATCAAATAAGACAATGTTCTCCCCCTCTTGAGGGATATTCAGGTAAATGGCACTTCAAAATCCCAGGTCTCCCCTGGTCTTCTGAAAATGTTCCCCTCCCCAACCTGCCCATTGCCAGGAATCTGTCCCCTGAACCTGCACATGTTGGCTATTCAAGGCCCTTTGCCTTCTCAGAGGCTGGGAGGGAAATGGGATCTGTACAGACACTTGCACAGTGTTCTGGAGAGTAACAACAAACAAATTGTGAACTTTGGTATCTTTCCATTGTCCTCTCATTATCATATCTATGAAATGAGAGTACACAGCAGCTATGCCCACGTTTGTGGGTCAACTGAGAGAGGTATTATCTTAACAGACTGCCAGTTACTCTGTCTTTGAAAACTAGTATTGTTTGTACATGACCTAGAACTATTGGTTTTAGCATGAGGGGCAGCCAGCTTGACCAGATACTCCTTGTCTTCTGATATCCTCACAACACCAGCTTTTGTAGCCACTTTCCTCACAAGGTAGGGAATCCTCAGATACTTTTTCCTTTGAGACAAATCTCTGAGCTGATGATCTTTGTGATATTCTGTGTATGGCTTTCTGGTAATTACTTGTTTTTTCCTTATTTAGATCAAGAGTACAAGGTTTGCTTAGGATTTGCTGGTTTTTTCCTTGGCAAAATTTCAGGTTTTTCAAAATGGAATCACTTCCTCTTGATTGTATTTATGCACCTGCCCTCAAAATTATTGCAAGAAGGTATTTATCCTTGTTTTCTGACTCTTTGTGCTTTATCAGCTGCACCTTGACTGTTCTTAAACACTTTTACTTCAAGGAATACAATCTTCACTGCAAACCTTTGCTTCTGCCTGTTCTGAACAACATTGCATGGATTTCTTGCAGGGAATGCTTTGCTTTGATCTTTTTTGCCAGTTCTAATGCTTTTAAATTGATCTGTAATTATTCCCTATAATAATTGTTTCAGTTCATGTGTCTCAGCTTTAATATAAGGGTGATTAAGTGCTCAGTGATCGTGCTTGGCAGCCACCTTCTAGTAAAGAACATTTTTACAGGACAACATTTTTGCAGGAGTCCAAGTGCTCTTAAAGTCTACAACGACTTTTGGAACATATATATCCTTCTTCATGTTCCCAGGGTCTGAAGCATAGCCCACAAATACCCATGTGAAACACTTCTGGGCTTTACCACTGTACTTGCTTTGCAGTGATTTTTCTTGCTCTGCTTTTCTTTGTTTCTAAACATTAAGGGAGTGGTTGTGTAACACATGAGTGCTCATTTAGAGAGAACTATATGTCCTCTTTTTCCCAGCTTTTGATGGACCAAGATTGCTGAAGGTTATGGCCCTTTCACATGACATGAAAAACTCTACTGCCTTCTGTAACACTATTAAATACTATAGATGGAATATCATAATGAATCAAATTATTGTTTTCTGACTTTGTCAGAGCATGTTTCTAGAGTTGTAGTTAATACTTTACTTTAGACATAAATATTTGTAAGTTGCAAATGGGAATTGAATTTGCACAGCTTTTAGAAGGCACAGAGGCATAAATTAGAGACAAAAATGATTCTTATTTTTCTTGCCTTTTTTTCTGAAAAGGGCTTCATCTTTCAAAAACAGAAAGAGAAACACACTTTAAGGGTGTTCTCTCTTTAAAGATTTGAGAAAATATAAAATTATTTTACTTGAAATTATAAATTGCAAACACATTTAAATAAAATATATATTTAAGCAAATCATAAATATATTTATGCAGAGCTATGCTAAATGTATAAAGGTATTGATATGCATAAATATTTTTTAAAAAATCATTTTGTATTTATAATCATTCTAAGGCAGATCTCACTGGATTCACATTGACTCTGTAGTCTTTGCAGAGAAATAATTTTTCCAAAAGCTGCATATCTTTTTGTAAACATTTTCAAACATCATCAAAGGAAAAAGCTGCACAGTCTAACTTTGATACAAGTCTTCACTTTTTTTTCCCTCCTCAGATGAGGCTACTGATACTCTCTGTTGATAAACCCTTTTTTCAAACATGTCCAATGGAAATTAAAAGAGACACTTATTTCAATATAGGTTTATGAGAGCGTGATAGGTCAAGAAAAATAGATGTTAACAAGAAATAATATTGGATTAATATTACCTGTTCTCATAGATGAGTTCCATGCTTGCCTCTCAGCAATCAAGAAAAATTAATCACCACTTATACATTCTAGACATATCTTCTTGTTCTTTTCAAAGGAAGCATTTGTTGTTATTGAATTTTTTTATTGGTACTGAATACTTCCCTCTGTGAAGACTGTACTGTTTAAGTACAGCAATAAGCAGTTGCACCTGCTGCTTTGCCAAAATTCTTTATTACCTTTATTATTGGACTCAAGGACAACAGGGGGCTTTTGTGGGGCTTCTATCTATCATCCTTCTCCACAGCCAGATGATCTTCTCCATGTAAGGCAGCAAATCCTTCCCCATACCCTGCTGCATTCAGGAGATGGTCAGAGGTGTTGGAGTTGGCTATGCATGTACTCTTGACTCAAAGACATGGGAGGTTCACAGGTTGTAGCAAATCAGAAGGAAGAGGGAAGCTACATCCCAAAGAACAAATACAGGTTTCAGTCTAGTTATGGAAAGCAAAACAGAAACTCAGAGCCCACTTCAGCAGTGAAGGAGACCACTGAGGGGGGATCTTGTCATTGCATTCAAATATCTTAAGGACAGGTGTAAAGAGGATGTGGCCAGACTGTTTTCAGTGGCACCCACTGACAGGACAAGGGGCAACAGGCACAAATTGAAACACAGGAAGTTCCATCTGAAGCTGAGGAAAACATTACTGTGAGCATAGCAGAGCACTGGAACAGGCTGCCCAGAGAGGTGTGGAGTCTCCCTCTCTGGAGATAATGCAAGAACTCACACGTACACATCCTGTGCAAGCTGCTCTAGGTGGGCCTGCTCTAGCAGGGGACATTGGGCTGGGTGGCACTAGAGGTCCTTTCCTCTACTGTTCTGTGATCCTGTGTGCAATTGATGGAATGCTGGAACACACATTATTTTCTTAAGAGGCCATTAGATGGTAACTGCTGTGCTTCAAGGCCATCTCTTTGTTGTATGTTCGTATGGCTCTCAGCACAGCAGTCCCATAACAGGAGCCTGTGGATGTACAGGCTGCTGTGATGGACAGGTAATTATTCTCTTAATGACAAGTGCCTGAATTGCCCCATTGGTCTTCCTTTGAGTAAATACACAGATAATGTGCTGCTCCAGCCTTTCAGAGGCATGGTATCAAGCATGGTAATTAGCACTTGAGAAAGAATTCCAAAATGTCCAAGAGGAAAAAGGAGCATGTTAAAGGAGACACACGGGCCAATTAAAAGAGCAGATAAAGATCGTGTCTTGTTGGTTTTTACAAGCTTCATGTAAGAGCAGGCATGATGACCACAGAGCACAGTATTGTGAAATAGTGACACATATGTAAATGTTTCCTAACAACAGCTCAAAAACCCAGCACTGGCTGATGTTTGGAGGAATCCTCAGATAATCTTCGTATTTTACTTTTCAGTAGCTGTCTGGAAATCTCATATCCATCTTTTTGGTGAACAGCTGGATTTACAAAAGCAAACTTTTCCACTTTCTTGGGAACTTTCTGGTTAGGCAAACCTTCAGATCCGTCAGGTATGGATATGTCTAGCACTTTGACTAGTTTTGCCCTCTGTGAAATTCTATCTCCTATTCTACCTTCAGCTTTCTATAAGCTTTATAAAGCATATGTTCTCGTCAATGGAAACAAAAGGGATTCCAGTTCTCTTTCACAACTTTTTCGCTTCTGCAATCATTTGGTCCCAGACTCCTGCACCTCACCTTCCCATTTATGGCCTGTTGTTAAGAGTCACAGAGGAGCTTATTCACCTATTTTTGATAGTAATGCAAAGCTTGCCTTCCCCACTTTTTTAAAACCTTCCTTCTTTCCACATCAGATTCAGGTTTCTTGCTTCTGTCTTTGAGGTCCTATGATTCTATCCTGTGGCCAACCTGGTTTTATTTTTTTCCTCCATTTCCCACTTTTTCACTTTCTTAGCCTCCTTCCAAACTTCTCTTAGGCTTGTTCATGTTATTTTCTCATGTGGTTCAAATTATATAAAATTCAGATGGATAGGAATTTTGTCTTCCTACAGTTGTTAACTGCTATTTACAGATGGAGATATATTTATAATACTCTTACATATATAATATATATTATATATATATAATAATATATATATTATATAAATATATAATGCTATTTTATGGGGTGTATTTATTAATACTGTTACCTATTCATCACCTGCATAACCAAAGTCTTCTGTATTAGCAATATCAGTAAGTTCTTTTTCCTCTTCCAAAGCAGCAAATTGATGTAGATCATGAAAAATTTTTTTGTTCTACAAGCCTCGCATATTTTAACTTCTGAATTTGTCCTAAAGTGACACCCTACATTTTGATATCAGCTTTGCCAAGTTGAAACTGTAATTGCACTCATACACAACCTGAATCAAGTTTCACCTGTCATGAATATTTTTATGTTCTAAAGTCATCCAAAGAATATTACTTTTCTGAGCAACCCAGCCACAGGTATCTTTCAAGTGATCCTTAATTGCTATTCAAGTAAAAAAAAAAAAAAATCCCAGTTCCTTTTTTACAGTAGCTGTCTAATGTCAATGCATTATATTTAAAATGGAGATGGGTATGGGAAACAGCTACTTCTGTATAAAAAGACAGTAATTTTTTTGTTTGCAATGGCTGGTTTTAAAAGTTTTTCCAAGCTCAAGCCAGTCTCTCAGAGAAAACTGAGTATGTAGACATTTTCAGTTAATAACATTTGTTTACCTCTTTATATATGTGCATAAACAGGCAAGTTTGAGTTGAGCTTACAGTGTGCCTGCAAGCATTCTTCTGAAAAGTATGGACCCAGTCTGGGATTGCCTAACAACAAGAGTAGTCTTGCAGCTAAAATGACATCCCTAGCATTTTACTAGCTGTCTTTCTAAATCTATATTTGGTTAGTACCTATGCCCTCTTGAAACTGGCAGGGAGTTTTTTGAGTGGGCATAATGCCACCCCAACAGATGGTCACAGGCAAAGGCATGCCAGAGAACCAGTATGTGCCTCATATTTGAGTATTAAGCGATGGATTTCCATCCAAGAATGTCAAAATAGCAGTCAATGCAGAACATCTAAGCCTATGGCAAGGGGGATATGTTGACTATTCCATCTCAGAGCTGCATTACCTTTCAAAATCATGATTAAAAAAAAAAGGGAGAGAAACAACCTTCTCCAGCTGTGAAATTTTGGCACAAACAAATGAGGAGTAGAAAGAAAGAGAAGTATTTAATGAAATATTTTAACAGCTTACCAAACAGTAAACACCTGAAAAGGCTCCAGAATAAAAACAGCTTTCTGAGGCATGGCTCAGTTTCCAGGGAATGGTCTGACTGATGTCAGAAGCTGGACCTGCAGATCACCCATGATGGCAGCCCATGCCTGTTTTTGGTTAAGCAGCCCAGTCCTATCCAGGGTATGTCACACATCATGCCAATTTAAATTGGTACAAACTGGTGAATAACATCGTGTTTGTGCCAAGAAGGTTCTGTTAACTTCCTATACTGATCTATAATGGAAGTAAAGGCCCGAAAGGAAAGAAAAGAAAGGAATATATTGAGTAGTTTCAGCTGGATCAGGGTTAACATTTCACAAAATCATAGAACACACTGAGCAGGAATGGATCAATGGGAATCATTGAATCTGCTCCTGGCTCTGCACAGGACAGCCCCAGGACTCACACCATGTGCCTGAGAGCATGGTCCAACCTGTCCAAGGCTCTTTTCTTGAACTCTCTCAGGCTTCTTGCTGTGACCACCTCCCTGGGTTCGTTCAGTGACTAATCATGCTCTGTGTGAAGAACATTTTTCCAGTGCTAATAAACAAATTGTATGGTTGTAAGGATTATATTTTAAAGGTAAAATCTTATGCTGTTTTGGGAGAGAAATACTAGGAAAGTTTGAAATAAATTTAAAAAAAACAACTTTTTTTAAGTCCTAGAAGAAGAATATTTAAATTCAAGCCAAATGTGTGCGTAAGAGGAGATGCTGAGTACCAATATAAGAAGCTGACATTACCTTACTAGAGAGACCTTAAGTCACTGGGGAAGGGTAAATAATGTTTATCCTCTTGAGTTATCAACCTTACATCTTGCCTGGCCCATTTTTCCTGGTATCTCTTTTTAGTCTACATCTGCACAGAAATGTCATGCTGATCTATTTATTTCAATCCAGTTGTGGCAGCACAACTCTAACAAACCGGTCATTTCACTTTGCTCCCTAATTTGATCTAATTTCCTTTTAATCATAGTGCCAATGAAGCTTTGTGATAAAGCTTCTTAAATGCAAGTCCTTTCCTAAAAAAACAACAGCAATACTATTTGGTTCTCACAAAATCACTATTTTGATTTTTCTTGTCTTTAGCTGTACTATAGGTACCTAAAATTATGCAAAATCTGAGGTAGAAACTTAGATTAACCAACTGCCTGGTTGCCATTATTTTTTCCAATACAATTTCTGAACTCCTGAATTGTATTGAAAAATAAAACTTCTGAATGTCATCATTGCCATAATCATTGTTAAGACCTGGGTAAAGCATTTAGGGCTTCTGAGGGTGTATTTTTTTTTTTATAACAAAAAGCAGAGGTTAAGTGTCGCTTTTTCAGCAGTGGCCTAAACAATTAAACAAGAACAGTATTCAGTCTTTTGAACTTAGGAGGAATATGAGGGGAAGGACAAAAGACCACTTGGAAGCTTCTGTCTTTAATATGTCTTTCTCACATTATCCACAAGGTCAATGTTTGGGGCTGATACTAAAATAAACATCCCATGGGATAATTCTATAAGATGTGCTGTCTGTGCCATGCAGGTTAAAATAAAATATACAGTAGGTTTTATCCCATGCACAAAAATGCACTTCAAACCAACAGTTTATATAAGTTTCTTCTCCCTCCAGAGTGATGCAAGCATTTTTCACCTTTTCCAGGTTTACTGGAAAAGTACCTCTTCACAAATCTGCTTTCACAGTTGTCTGCAAACATGGACACCTAATCTTCTAAAAAAGCCTTTCAGTTGCTTTCCTTCCATACATCTTTCTCTCCCCTACAGTTCATGATGTTTTAGATGCTCTCTACATGATAACACTTCTTTTGCACTGGCTGAGATATGGCAAGTAAAATGGCAATGGAAAATGGCAATGTGAAAACAAGCACCCCTCCTAACTCCTGTTCCTCAGGAATATATGCATTGCAGGTTTGAGATGCATTTAGAGATAAAGGAGAAAGCAATTAATACAGGTACTTTTCATGGAATGGAATGTTTCATGGAAACACTTCATCCCAGAAAGACACTTCTAGCCAGGGTGCAATGAGATTTTCCTGCTGCACTGAGCTGTGTCCGTGTTAGCCAGGTTACACCAACAGCTGCAGGACACATTTCTCTTGTCCTTTTACAGTTTTCCTTTCTTTAGACTCCAGATGTGGCAATTTCCATATTAATTCTCCTAGGATAGATTAAGCACTTGGGAAATTCTGTTGATTTTAGGTAGATTAAATAGTCAGGAAGCATCAAGGCAGTAACTGCATACATAGATGTGTAAGTTGTCTTTCTGCAGGGAGATATTTGTTGCCAAGAAGACATAAAAAGATTCAAACAAGGCTTTCAGCTCTCCCCAAAATAGTCTGGATGCTTAACAGAAGTAGTTTTCCTTGCAGTTTTACTGTGAAATAACACATAAAAAATGTTCAAAGGTTTCCTTTGCAGCAGTTTTTAGAGATATTGGAATTTTCATATTCACACTATATGAAAAATAGGGACCAGGTAGCCTTGTGCAGTGGTTTCCTGTTGAAGACAAAGGTGAGAACTGCTGTGTTATAAATGTAATAAAGAAGGGAACAAAAGGAGATGACTAAGAAGCCATGGGAACTGAGCCGCAAGAAGTCTATTCTGGGTTGTGTGTTTTGCATGCATTGCCTGTATGCAATATTTCTGCATCCTTGTAGCTGCTGGGGATGTGGTTTTCAACTGTTGTGATAAATTCTCTCCTGTTAGCTCCCCATATTGAATAAACAACATTGAGAAAGCTGAGGGCAGCTTTTTGAAGCTAGGCATTCCACACAGGGTGCTGACTACAGTCCCTGTGTCCATACCACAGCACTCCGCTTTGCAGATGGCAGCATCTGCTAAAAAAGTCTCCATTTCCTCATAACAGGAATGTTGTCAGAGCTCCTGGTCTTTCCTAATATTCATTTTGTCTTTCTTTCCTCTCATCACAAGATGTGCCTAAATCCAGGGATACTTCCATAACTAAATTTTCTTTAATATACCAGCATCCACAGCCTACAGACTCTGGCTCAGACAGGACTGAATGAACAATTCTCTGAGGTCTGCGACTTACAAAATACACTAAGTCAATGCACATATGAATTCTTTAATGCATTATATTAAAAAAAAAATAAAAATTTCTGCGAAGTAGGGGATGTAGTTGGCAGCTGTATATTATCTGTGAGTCCTGAGTTCCTTTCTTTTTCACCAGTTAGCATGTTGTGCTCTCCTTTTCCCCCACCCCACCCCCCATCTCTACACAAAACTGAGAATTTTGCTATAAAAAGACCCTTGAAAGAGCAAATTTTGAAGGTTCAAAGTCTGGTATTTGCCTTCTGAAGCTCTTCCTAGAGATCTGAGTTTTGATAAGGACATTGTCATCAAATCAGGTACCACTCTTCATTTTTCCAAGGTCCTGATGTGGAGTAAACAAGTACTACTCCAGAGAAGTACCTCTTTCTGAAAGAGTACACTGAGCTGCAAAAAGGTAATTTCAGAATGTGTGTTAATGTTCCTGAGGAGGTCAGAAGACTAGGGAATGGGGTAACTTTGTAAATGTAAGTGCTGTTTTAATTGGAATAATGGTGGTTAGTTTTCCCATAAAGAATAATCAGGTCTGATATCATAGAAACACACATCTGGATACCTTACTTTCACATGTCAAGTGTTAGGAAGTAACACGAGTTAGTTAGGAACCTAACTCCTACTGCAGAGCTCCAGATTGACAATAATATACCTCCAGTAATTTTTCTAGCACTTGATAACACCCTTGACTAAGACAGGTGCAGAACAGATCCAGAATATGTGTTGTTTATTATCCAGAAGGGACTGAAAATGTCAGTGTATATATCCTTGAGGGGAATGGGGCTGTGTAAATATTTGAATAGTTTTCGTAACATTTTCCCAGATCTGTTTTTCACCTTTCGGGGTTTTCTTATTTGAGCAAACATTCACAAAACAGCAAACTGCCTGGAATCCCTGCAAAGTCAAAAGATCAGTTATAATGATTTAGCTTGAGAGCTGACCTCCCTTCACTGGAAATTATCCACCTTTTGGATGCAGACTATGCAAAAGTCAAATTCATTTGCAATTTTAGACAAATGCCAGTATTCTTGAGAGTTTTGAAACTTGATCTAAACAAGTACTTGCCTGAAAAATAAGCTTTTTCACTGATCAGACTGTTTATGTGATTGCCCTACTCCTATATTGCACCTACTAACATTTTTTTTCACTACAAAAATAAAGAAAAGCATTGTATCCACCCTTTATTTGTAGAAAAAAAACATAAACACAGTGGTGCATCTCTATTGGCTACATTTTTTTTTTCCCCGAGATTTTTGTTTGCTAATTTCTGAGCCATTTATAATGTAACCTATTCACCGCACAGAATCACAATATCTAAATCCTGATAAGTGGGAAAAAAAAAAAAAATCACTTCTAAAGACTTAAAGTACCAGCAAGCTTGAGGATGAGGAAAACAGTATGGGACCAGTGATTTAAGGGATAAGAGAGTTTTTATGGATTAAAATGTAGTGTACATTTTTGTTTCCAGCATTATATGCTGCTTGCCAGAACTGTTTGGTGCTGTGAATTAGTTTGGAATTTTAATTTCATGAATAATTCACAATCACTGCAGTGATTCCAGAAAGTCATAACACCTTATCATACATTCTCATCAGTGCTCCACACTGAAGGGAATATCCTTGTGTTTCTAGAAAGTGTTGTGATGTTTTGGAGAGTAAATGCAGTTCAGCTAAACATTAATAATAATTCCTGGGTGGTTACGTGCATTTTCTTCCTTCTAATCTTCTGCGTAACCCACAGGTAACATTTTTTAACCATGACACCCAGTCTGAAGCTACTAAGTGGCCTGTAGCCAGGATTTTGTCACTTGTCATATATTTCAATGGCATTTCCTCAATTTTTGTGAGTTATTGGAATTTTGCCTTCAGGGCATCAAATAGTCAGGTGGTGGCTTAAAGTAGATTTTGCAGATCCCATCTGAAACTGAACTGAACTTCAACAAATATTGCTGTCACCTTTCTTTGCAGGCACCAACAGAGAATAATTGACCTAATAAGAAGGCAGCATAAATCAGGAGAGATAATAATCCTTAAGTGGAAGTTTCCTCACTCACATGGCCAACATTTTATCTCTGACAATAATAGCTTGACTTGGTATGGGACAAGTCTTCAAATACTCAAACAACATTTCTGAGATACAGGAAATCCGTGCTCTTCCCAAGCAGCAGAAGATAAGGGTAGTGCAGGACATCGTCAGAGAGCATATGTGAAATGCTAACTTGCTAAATGCAGTCACAAATCAGAGAGAGAACCATAAAAACGTGTACCTCTCCCTGCCCCCAGCAGTTATTTGTACCATACCTTGGACAACTCCCAGAGCAGGGAAGCAGAACCCTACTGACTTAGAGCAACTCCCAAACTGATGGCTTCAGGGAGCACAGATGGGGCTTATCCTCATGTGTTGTGACAGATCAGTTCCCCACCACAGACTGCTAAGTTCACAGTAGGTCTCAGGAGTCTGAAAGTGAGAGAGTCAGCTTTCAGCCTTCAAAGGAAGATTTGTTTCCAGCTGCACAGAGGAAGAAACACGAATCTGTCCTGCCACGGTACCTGCAAATTAGGGTCAATTGGAAAAGTACAGAGGCCAGATTATCTGCATTTTGCTGAATCATGTACAACTCAGCAAAAGAAAGCTAAAATGCAACTAAATTGGAATGGAAGCATTTCAGGCTTTTTTTGAGCTGGTGCCAAAACAAAGTTAAAAAAATAAAAGTTTTAGTCCAAAATATTTAGCTAAATACCTGAAATCATTAATACAGAGTCTCAGAACTTCTTATTTATTCTTTACTCACTGTTATGCATAGCCTTTTGACTGTTTTCCATAAAGTCCCCTGTGTTCAGGGGTCTTTGAGGAGCTAAAACAGTTTTCAAGTGGAATGATGTAAAATAAATCATTTTGAATGATTATTTCAAAATAAAATAGGGAAAGTTAGTGGAATTAAATTACTTGCTATCGATGGCTATGAATAAATTAGGTGCTATTTGGAGCAATAAATATCATACTGGTGTGTAAATATTAGTAAGTTTCAGAGTCCATGTAAATTATTCAATGAATAATCAAGACTTGGATCATGTTTATAGTCAAATCAGACACAGATTTGCTTAAGAAATTCAGAAACCCTAGAAAAAATCTTCCTATAGAACTGCAAAACTGTTTATTTGAACTAACAAAATTGACTCAAACAAGCAGATAATTGAAGTATTATTTCTTTGAAAATAAAGGATTAGAAACTTGAGCACCCAGATTTGGTTTCAGGGAAAACAAAGAGACAGAACCTGGTTTGATAGACAGGGAAGGGAGTGCCTCTCTGTTCCAGACTCTAAGAAGTTAAATAAGCCCCTAGAACAGCATTTGCAGCAGTTTTTCTCTGTGTCTAAGACAATGATAAGGATGAGAAAAACACATTTCCCTGGTAGGGTTCCACTTAGAACACAGCATTCTGTACTTGTCTATTCAGATTAAACAAGACATTGGAGGATTTGAAAAGTAGAGAGGGCAAGTGCAGCAAACTATGAAGAGAGAATTGTACAAAAAAACCAAGTAAACATGTGTCTTAAAGGTTCAGGGAAAATAGACAACATCTTGAACATGTGTACAATAAATCTGATGAGTGCAATGATACAGCTCCTGTAGCCACGTGCAAACCATACCCATCCATAACAGTGTAAAACATGCCCATCCCTACAGTGTTCTATAAATATTAGAACAGAAACTGAATACTAATTAAGTCTAAGGTTGCCAAAATACCCATTACAAGATAATGTTTAGAGTTAATTACTAAATGAGTCATTCAGATATAGAGTATAATGACTTATATTTTTCAGATATACATTATACATTTGTCCCATGAAAGTACTGGGGCACATTTCTGCTGAGGATTTGATAGTTTCCAAGAATAAAATCATGGAAGCACATACTTTTTCTTACTTGGAAAATATTTTTAAAGTCATTTTATTGTCAGTCTCTAGTCTTTTCCATTCACTTCAGAGTGAAGGCTTGAAACAGTTTTGAGTTGAGTTGTTCTGCTTTTTCTATCCCCAAGAAAACTTCCAGTGGCAAAAAGAAAATACTAGGAAATCTTGATTTTTATGAGGACTGCACTGAGCTGACAAGGATTCTGATCTGAGCAGCTTTGGATGCGCTGAACAGTCCATTTCCATTGAGTTTTTCACCACAGGTCCTCCACAGGATAAACTGAATTTTTTCACAAGGCAGTGTTACCTCTGAGCTCACTGTGAGACTTCCACCCACAAGAAGTGTCTCAGCTGCAAGAGGCAGCCCCTGCCACAGAGTGAGCTCCTGTTCCTTCCAGGAGCGTGGGGGAACATGGGGCCAATGAGAGGCAGATGGGCAGCAAGAGGGAGTCTCAGACCAGGAAAGATCTGCACCTGGAGATGTGAGCCAGAGCTGGGAAGAGAGGCAGGGAGGAAGGGTGGAAGAAGGAAAGTGAGGTGGAGAATTGGAGCCATGTTGAAGGATAATTGGATAGGAGAGCAGGGACAGAGAGGGAGCATTGCCTATAGTCTGCTCATCTTCAAAATGAGAAGCTGAGCCCAGAGGACATGTCTGTGCAGTGGATGGCCAAGAACACTGCCCCACTCCATGCTGGTCTAACCAGCTGCTTAAACAGCCATTAAGGTCTCACAGCTGCTGCAGGCTCTTTTATTAAATGATACAACCTAGAGAGCCAGCAGTCTGGACCCAGCTTTATAGATCCCAGATCAGAATCCAGTATTGTTCTGGAAAAGGGTCTTTTCCCTGTGGGTATTTTATCTGCTTATATTTAGGTTTTAAAAAAACCCAACCAACCCAAATATTAGACTTTTTAAAGAATATTAATCTTGCAAAGTCTATTCAAAGTTTGAGAAAGACCAGAACATTACTTTTGCAGTCAGACTTATTGCAGTATCTTAAATTACAGGATAACATATCATCTTCTACAGAGCCCTTGTCACAGTCAGGATGGACATGATATGTGGACGAGCTGGGTCCTGTGGGGATTGATTTATGATGCCATTAGTGTCTGAGTGTGGATTCAGGCTACCCTGATTGCAAAGCAAAGGACATGCATTCAAGACACTGGCTATGGGACCTTAGAGATCCTCAGTGGTGAAGGCTAAAGGGTGAAGATTAAGCCAGCAATGTATACTAGAAACCTGTTATTACTTAACAGCAAGCATTTCCATATTTGAATTCAATTAACAGTGTATGTTTCAGTTTTATCTACAGGCTGTCTTCCTGGCCATCATTAACTAGCTCATTTCCAGAACCACGCCAGCAGCAGTTCCTGTGCAGAATTTTTAAGAGGATATCCCATTATACAAAGTAGCAAATTTCATTAAGTCACTAATCAAGAGGACCTCTATCCAAATTGCTCATTTCTCTTAAATGAACTATTTTACCTAACTGATCCAGAAACCTTTACCCAAGATATGTGTGTATAAAACATATTTTCTTTTCATTTGAAATGGAATACTGGACTCCAAGAGTTAAGTTCAGGTTTTAGTTGTATTTTTTTAAATTAAAAATAAAAAATCACAGATTAGAAGACTGCAAGAACAGAGAAATTAATTTTGCTTTTCTATCCCTTTCTCTCCACCCAGCTCTATTCACAGCTACAGCTGGTATGGAGCCCAAATAAAAGTTGCTGCAGAGAAATGTATTCATTTTAATGGAGTAGCTTGTATGATTTCCCATAAATGCTTTAAAATAATGACAGTCACAGCTTGGAAGCTATCATGATCTTTTTCCCTGGAGAGCAATATGTGAACCATACTTGGTGTTTAACCTTTTCTGAGAGGGCAAATGAAGAAGGAGTCAGGCATCATCAAGAACTAGAGGGGGAAACTATATAATCAAACACATTTTTTCAAAAATGTCATTCAAATAGTTTGTTCTGGTCCTTTTGTTTGTTTTCATGGGGGAGGGATGGGGCAGTCAGAGAGATGGACACACATTGTAAAAGCACTTCATGACAGATCAAAGCAACCAAAGCTTTTCCACATTAATTTTCACATTGTCCAGATTTTTAACTCACTCAACTGAATCAGAGACCTTTTGGAGGTTTTCCCCCAGGTAGGGCAAACTGAGCATATCAACATTGTACACTCACATGCCCTCCACCTGCCTGTGTCCAGGGTGCCACAGCACTCTGGGGATCTGCTCATGGGTTTGGCCTGGCAACCGTGGAATCTTCAGCAGTTCTTGCAACTGATCTTGGTGCATGCAAGATGCAACCATTCCTAAGTATGCAAAATACATGTGGACATCTCTAAATCTGAAAGAAAGAGATAAGCCTCTGAAAAAGTGATCCTAGATTCATTTGTAGTACAATATAGGATATTTCATTAATGCTAGTCTGTTCTTAATGTTGAAGAGCACACACAAGCCTCTAATGAGAATATAGACCCTTTATTAACTTACTAGTGAGCATGAGCCTTTGCATCTGGAATAAAGTGTTGCTGCAGCAGCCAGATGCATAGGAAAGACATTTGCTGTATAATGGCCACGGCAAGTGCATTTTACCCTCTCAAAAAAAATCAGAGGAATTGCTGTACATTTAGTATGTTACAAATACCTATCTCACAACTAATTTGACATTAAAATCGTTGCAGTCTTTGTACTAGGGGGGATTTTTTATTTTTTTTTCTTAAGTGCTAGGGAGGTAAATGAGAACGTAATTACATTGTCAAAGTCAATAATAGCAAGCAGCCTCTGTCAGGTCTTGCTGTGCTCAGCACTGTTTCACAGGAACTGCTGGGGAGTTCTTCCGCCACCAATCCATTTGGCTCCATTTAAGAACTGACTACAGGAAGGTAGTTATAGTACAAGATTAGTTTCCTGTATGCTGCAAACTGGCAGTAGCAGAAAAATACAGGATGAATTTATTAGCTTGCAAGGTCAGCTAATAAAAACAAAAATGATGTAACTTAGACCGTTGTTTACTTTAAGTCGCATGGCCTATTAGACTTCATTCAAAATTCAAACTAGTTAACTCCTGCATTTCCAGTCTGCAAAATTGCCATAATAAATAAATCATAATTAAAAAATAATTAAAAAAAAATCTGGATGTTCATTTTCAAGGAATTTTTTAGGACTACTATGCCCTGCTCTTAAGAAACCAAAACTTCTCTACTAGATATATTGACCTTGATACCACAAGTATCAAGTACTTGTACCAGTTATATTTGTCACTTTTACAGAAAGAATATGATGATAAAAATGATCCTAGAATATTTAATTTGGGCAATGAGCACTAGCATCAAATTTTAAACTTGGGAGAGTCTGTTGCTAAATGAGATTGAACTTGTGGTCTAAACACCATTTTTAATTGAAAGTCAAAGAAAAATAACATAATTTTCAAATGAACTACAGTGTTTGAAGATGATAATAGCATTGTGATGTCCCTCAGAAACAATATATGATGCAAATTTAATTTATTGATGACTTTTCTTGCCATAGACTGTGAAGGGACTATGACAAAATGATAACATTGTTTTAAAAATTAGTAGCTTTGTGCTTCAAACACCAGATAATTGGGGTCAGTCTTGAGTTTCCTCTGGAGTCTGAACAAGCATAGACACTCCCAAGAGTGAAAAACTGGATAAAAAGAGGGATTTTGAACTTTGTTGAAGTACCTGTACAACAACCAGATTAGCAGTTAGAAATTCTGAGTACTTAAATTATTTAACTGGATTTTTTTAAAGTTCCTAAGTAAATTACAGGCACAGTACCCAGCTTACTTTGAAGTACTTTGAAGTAGGAGGCATCCATTCACGTCCTTCTTTTCCTAGGGAAATGCCTTAGGCTGAAGCCTTTAGGACATTAAGAGGGGCACGCCTTGGCAGCTCCAGCAGCTCCCTGCCCAGGCCTTGCTTCACCTGCTCCTTGGACAGCAGGACACCGGCATCTTAAACTTCCCATACAGCCAAGGAAGGATCAGCAAGGGCTTCTGAGGAACACCAAAGAGAGATTTAGACTCTCATTGTTCACCACCAGCTTCTTGCTACTGGTGGTAAGATGGAACAATGGGACTTTTGAGTCCTCCTCAGAGATTAGCACTTAGGTCTGTTCCCTTTAAATAAGTAGGTCAGTGTCTCTGCCTCATCCATAGTACAGGCACATATCTTTCTGCGTGTCTTTCATGCACCCCTAAAAAGAGAAGTGGTTAGAGTTTTGACAGGAAGAATTTATTTTTTTTTCACTAAGAATTAATGTAATACCCAAGATGTGAAGTTATTTAACACATGTATATTTAATACACAGTTTAAATATACATGCAGTGGAGAGGTAGAATCAGGATCATCAAAACAATTGACTACAAACTCAACATCTGATAACAACAATTGTTAGAGATGCTGGTTTGTGGTGACCAACTTTGCAATGGCCAGAGACCCTGACTGCTCTTTAAATGAAAGACAAGGAATGAGTATTTACTTGCAGGCTTAAAATGTTGACTGGTAAAAAATGAAGCCTTAACAGCATGAGATCTGAATTTAAAATGTCTTGGTGATACTGTTCAACTGATCTTACATCAGATGGTTTTTTGAAAGGTCTCCTGCACCTGTGACACCAAACACTCCAAGCCAGACTTCAAGAGCAAGAATTTTCTCTGCCTCTTTCTAAACAGAACCCTCCAAACAGTCCACCACTCATCGCATTTAATCAAGTCAGTGAAGGATGTAGGAGGGAAAAATCAGATCATGGTGACAATTAATAAGTCAGAGTACTAAATGAAAGCAGTAGATGGTATGGGTTCTTGTACAAGGCATGCTCTTCAGCATTGGGGCAGATTGAGATTTTCCCTTCCTGGGTGCCCAGGCTCCAGCAGGACTCAGGGCACATTGATCCTTCCTTGAGAATGGAAAGCTGGGCCATACTGCAGCTGAGAAAGTGAGAACCAAGGCAGAAAAGGAAAATATGAGGCTGACTTCCAGCAGGAAAGGGTAAAACCAGACTAAAAGCCTCTGCTTTCTGGACACCAACATTAAAATAATGTGGAAAAAACAAGCTGATATTTTCCTGAGAGTAAGAAACCTCTCAATTTCTTGCTGAGGAAAGCTGAGAGTTCAGTTGCTTATACAGCTGTCTCCTGTTCTGTGGGGTGCCTGCCCCAAGGAAATAAAAAAGTGTCATGAAATGCAGGAAGACAATGGCACAAATTCCTCTGTCCTGCTTGAACACACTCCTTCTAGGCTAACACTTTTTTACAGTGAGGGTGGTGAAAGACTGGAACAGGTTTCCCAGAGAGATGACACGTGCTCTGTTCCTGGAAACATTCAAGGTCAGGGTGGATGGTGCTCTGAGCAACCTGATCCAGCTGAAGATGTCCCTGCTCATTGAAGGGGGCTCACACTAGATAGTCTTTAAAGGTCCCTTCCAACCTAAACTATTCTATGATTCTATGGCTTCCCACAGCTGATGAGGGCATATAGTCTTCCTCCAAGGTAAATGAGCGGTTTCATTGCCCAGACAGCCTTATTCAGCTTTATTGTCCAGACACAGAGGAGCCTCTGTGTCCCCAGATGTAGGGACATGCCTTGGCTGTGCCCTGACCTTGCAAGTGAATAATACCCACCTCACAGTGACACCAGTCTGCACTCAAGTGAAGGAAAGCCAGGTGGGAGCCACCTCATCAGGGAAACAGGACTTTGATGTCCACTGTGGCAAGACAAAGCAAGTAAATAAGAAGTGGCTTTCAGGAACCTCACCAAGCCTCCAGACATGCTCCTCACTCACTGACACTGAGGTTCAGTGGTGAGACTTCACTGCCTCACTTAGAGGTGCTCTAAGTCACCTTCACACTTGAGCCAGATCTGGGGTGGGATATAGACCTCTTAAATTGGGATCTGGAATTGACTGCATCTTATTTCTGCCCTGTACTGTGCCTACAGATTGCCCAGTCCTATGGATGCAGGGCAAGGGAATTATTTTCCATCCAGACAGTCTAAGCCTGGGTATCCAGCAAAGAGAAAGGAAGGGAAAATTGAGGAAGCAAAGGCACCACAGCCTTTCCCAGCACATGTGCATTTCTTAATCAAATGTTGTCAGCTAAAAAGCATCAGGAGCAGCAGTAAGAACCCAGGCCATCCCTTCTCCCAGAGAAGCAGATTCATGGCTACAGTCTCAGATGCCTTCTTATTTATTAATCTCTCCCTTTTGGCTCCTAAAGTCCCAAGTCTCTTCAACCCTGAATCTCCAGTCATGCCAAGCACTTTGCCCACCCTGTACAATTTTGTCATGAAGACTTGTCTAGGCACTTTCAGATTTTCTGATATCCTGTAGCAAATATATTAGAGCCAGAGTGGAATGTGAATTTGTGGAGGTAAATCACATAAAATGCAATTTTCAGGGACGTCTCAAGCCTCCATCAAAAAAAGGCAAGTAAGATGAATGCAAACTCTTTTGAGACTAAAGAGTGTAATGTATAGCATCAGAGAGAGGGGCTAGAGCAATTTGCAGCACATAAGACTTCTGTGCTGAGTCTCTGTTAAATGTAGTCTGCAGAGGCAAATACTGTGCCCTTAACACCAGCATGCTCTGAAAACAGAGAATAAATGAAATGGTGTTAGAACTGAGCACTTACCCAGGGTTTCAAACTATTCAGCAGACCAAAAGCACCAGGCACCCAGGGCTTCTCATGGCAAATCAGAAACTGCCTTAATTCAGGATCCGAAGATTACAGTCTTGAACAAAATGCAGCTTTTCCTTGTCCAAGTCAAGTCTTTAGGAAAGACAGCAAGAAAAGAAAAAGAGGAGGGAAATTGAATTTGGTGGCACTTGGTTATTATAGTTCAGATGGCATAATAAGATTATTCACTGATGCCAGTCCAAAATACATGATGCTACTCTGAGAAACCTGGTCTAGTGGAAGATGTCCCTGCCCACAGGAAGGTCTTGGAACCAGATGATCCTTAAGGCCCTTCCAACCCAGACCAGCCTATGATTCTGTGATCTGGACTGGGCTGCTGGCATGTCCAATGCCTTCTGGAAGATCTTGAGGGAATCACAATGGGTTAAGAAGATTTCATCTAAGGGGATTTTGAGGGTTACATTTTTCATGTTAACTAAGCAGATTTAGTGGCTTTGGTCAGTGAAAGCAGTCATGAAATCAGTGATAACTTTCATGTGTGTCACTGGAAAATCTGAAACATCATGTGAAACACTGAAGCGTGTTTTGAAAATGATGGGGCAGACAGATTTTATTTATTTATATATCATAACCCTGCTCACTGAGGCTACCCACCAAAACAGATGAAAACATTCATTTGAGAGTTATTTCTCAGAATGAGGGTTGCCCACAGCCTCCTGTCTGCCATGGTGGTGTGCAAGGCAGAAGGCTCTGGAAGGCTTGAGAGCAGGTGTTTCTGTCTGCTTCTTGCCATCCACAAAGTGAGAGCCTTGGAGCAGGAAAGGGGAGATCAAGTCTGTCCTTCCTCACTCCCTTGTCTCCCACAGGGAAGTGAGGTCACATCTTGAAAACCTGCCTCAGTGGCCCACTAAGGCATTCAGGATTTTAATCTGTAATTTAATCTGTGTAGGGTTTAGCAGTGCAGCCAAACTGGTCTACAACAGTAGGGTGAGTCTGCCTTGAGCCAGGATGTGCAACAAAGCAATTCCTGGTTTGGGTGAGAGGAATCAGCTTTATGACTGCCTCCATCAGACAGAAGAAATGGCTTGCCTGGCCTCCAGGATGGTCAAGTAACTGTGAGCAAGCCACAACATGATGCTGAGAAAATAAGATAAGTAGGAACGGGTTTGTGTTCACCTAAATGAGGATTGCATAAATCTTCTTTTCTCCTGTTCAGTTATCTTGGTCCTTGTAACTAAAGGAAGTGGAAGCACAAAGTCTGAGGGAGCATGAGCTTGGTTCAGTTTTTAATCCTAACAGAACCTGCCTTTTAAATTACAAACTGAATCCATGTTTTATCAATCTCTGCCTCACAGTCTTGCTGAGATTTTTCACATTCCTTTCCTAGCCAGTTTAATTAGAATTTTAAAGCTTTCACGTTCAAGGTGTCCACTTTGAACCGATGGGGTCAGCAGAGTTCAAAGGAAAAGATGAAAAACTTCCAAGTCTCAAACAGAAACAAACCCCGGGCTTCATCCCAGCCTCACAAATACTGAGAAACTTTGGATTTGGAGGCAGAGATTGCAGTTTGAGTTTGTAGGCAGAAGGGAGAGTTATGCCACCATGGGGCATCCCCACATATTGTGAAGCCTATCAGCCTTCCCACAAATCCTGAGCCAAAACGGCTACTCCAGAGATACTTAGGCTGGAAAAAAAGAATATTAGCACTTCTCTTGCTTGCTTAGGCCACCACTAGTCTGAAGACTTACACCTGGAGAGCTGTTATCACTACTGAGGTACAAAGATTTATGAGGTCACATCAGGTATCATCTATGAGAAACATTAGTGCTATCTATTTTTGGAATTATAACTTGCCATAATTCACAACCAACAAACCAACCAAACAAACAAACAAACAAAAATAATAAAAGTCTAAGAAATCATTGATAAATAGAATACAAATTAAAAAGTTACCTTCTGCAATGTAGTGCATGTTCAGTGACCTATCTGCACATACATATCCAAATTGTTACAAGTTGCAGGTCTAGTTTTGAAACTTCTAATGTTTATAGAGTAACAAGGGACATGATAAAATTGGGTGACAGGATTTCTGGTATTATTCAAAGAATAGAATATAAATAATTATTCCTACCCACTAGTGCAGAAACACAGAGCTAAATGAATAAAAGAACACACTCTGTAAAATCATTCTTCCCTCCAGGTGAGATTAGATGTCTGATTTCTGCATGAAGTCTGTCATGATAGCCATGCACATTGTACATACAAAGTCTCCCTGTCCCAGCAAAGATGGGGCTGAGCTCTACCAACAGGGTCACCACACAAGACAGTCAGGTTCAGGAGTTTTTACCCATTCCCAATTTACAGCTCCCTGCCAGCTAGAAGGGGATATACCTTGTAATTACTCTGAGGCAAGGTAGTAGCAAATGTTACAGTGGAAGAGTACACCTCAGGCCTGGGGTCAGAGCAAGTCTAGCCAGGATCATTGTATGGATGCTCAGTCCTTTTGACTGTTCCTAGTAGAGCTGTGTGTGTCAGATATTGCTGCCACAGGTGATTATACGGCTGTCACCTTGCTTAAAAGAGGAGAGCAGCTCTATTAATGCCTTCTGTCTGGAGGTGGAGGACACCCAGAAAGCTTCAGTACAATTACTGTCATCCCAGGTTTCCTCATCCAAGGCTGTATAAACTCTTCTGGCTTGTGAGAAGGAGGACACTCAAAGGAATGCACCTCTTGGCTCTGAAAACATACACAGCAGCCAAAGCTCAAGGAAAGTAATCAAAACACTGAGGAAAGATGTTGATTGAAAGAGATATTGAGGAACATTTGGAGCAGTGTAACACCGGCAGCAGGGAAAGTAGGAAAACTCTTGTCACAATACAGACTATAGAATCACAGAATGATAGAATCATTTAGGTTGGAAAATAACTTTAAGATCAGTACTGCCAAGGCCCCAATAAACCATGTCCCTAAATAATTCCAGGAATGGTGACTCCAAAACTTCTGGAACATCAGCCTGTTCCAGAGGTTTTGACAAACCTTTCAGTGAAAAAAAATTTCCTCATGTCCAATCCAAACCTCCCCTGGTACAGCTTGAGACCATTTCTCTTTGTCCTCAATTGCTTGTATCATGTGAGGAAAGACCAACCCTCACATTGCTACGGCCTCCTTTCAGGGACTTGTAAATAGAGACAAGGTCTCCCCTGAGCCTAGACCTGCAACTTGTAACAATTTGGATATGTATGTCCAGACAAGGCAACCCCAACTCCTTCAGCTGCTCCTCACAGGACTTGTGCTCCAGCCCCTTCCCCAGCTCTGCTGCCCTTCTCTGGACACTCTCCAGCCTCTCAGTGTCCTTCTTGCAGTGAGGGCTCAGAGCTGGACACAGGATTTGAGGTGTTCCCTCCCCAGTGCTGAGTACAGGGTACTGCCCTGGTCCAGCTGGCCACACTATTGCTGATACAGGTGCCATTGGCCTCCTTGGCCTCCTAACCTTCTTGGCCTCACTGCCAGCTCATGTTCACCCCCAGGTCTTTTTCTGCCAGACAGCTTTCCAGCCACTTTTCCCCAAGGATGTGATGATGGGGATCCCAATCATGGGATTGACATGGCCCAAATGCAAGACCCAGCACTAGGCCACACAGAACCAGTAAAAGGAACAGATTTAAATGGTATGGGTGAAATGACTGTGGTTTTCTCCCTTTGAATCTATTATTCACATCCTTCTCCCTATGTTCTTTTTTTTTTTCCTATTGTTTTTCTAACAGAGTGACATCAGGATGTAATGACATAAAATAAAATGTCAAATTAACACAAGTTTTCAGTAACTGTAGAGCTGATCTATCCTGTTCTGTGGAGAAGGCCATGGAAACATGGCCCCTACAAATATTACCAAGAGCCATCTCACTCTCACAAGTGGTCACTGATCAATGGAAACTTTGAGTCTTTTGTAGGTATTTGTGTGTGAGAACAAGCACATAAGAGAGACAAAGAGCAGGAATGTGTTGCTATTAAATACCTCACTGTGTCCTGATAAATCCAACATGTGAAGTTGCGCTTACTTTGCACTCTAGCAGGCATGCTGCATTATTCCCCTTGTACATTTGTTTTGGTCTTCTTATCAGAGTATACATTAATAGCTTTATGCTACTTATATTAAGAGCTGGAAATTGCTAAGAATTTCAAAGCTCTGTCAGGGAGGAAATAAGAATGGTAGAAGCCCCAGAAGCACCCTACAGAGAGATTTAGCTCCTGGCTGCGTTTTCACCTTTAGTCTGTTTTTTCAGGCACTTAGTGTTTTGCTTCAACCTGCAGAGACACCTATTTTCAGCAACTTCACTTGGTGCAGCAAAAAAAAATGCTATTCATGTTCACCCACATTAATTAACTGAGAATTAAATCTGCTTCTGAAATCACATCAAATTTGTAGAGCAGAATAGCAGATTAGCCTGAACACATCAAAGTGCTGAATGAAGCTGCTCAGCCTCTGTAGTAAAGCAACTTATACGCTTGCTTTGTAAATCACAATAAAGAAAAAAAGTGATTTGTTCAGTTCTTTTGTGTTTTCTCTCATATATTTCACCTCTTGATTCCTTAGTCACAGAATACTCTATTCATATTATTGAAGCTTTTAGAATAATGAAATATGTATCAGGAAATATCAGTAAATATAATTCAAAACTACACAGTTGAATTAGAGCACTTTCTTGGAGAGTTAATGCAGTAGTGGGATCAGCAATGACATATTTCTTTCTGCCTTTTCAATATTTCATGCTTCTTGATACACTGCAAAAGTCATCCCCAGAAGGAAAAGTAAAAGCTCCTTCCAAAAACAGTGACTTTGTGAGACTCAGAGATTTCACAGACACATGTTTAGAAACACACTACTATCTAACAATGTCAGACAATGTGATATGAAAAAAAAAAACAGTTAATGATCCCAGTTCTGCCAGGTTTTCCAGAAAACTGGGAGCCATGTGGGTTCTGTGCACCTGTGGCTGCACTGGATAAAACTGGTTCACATGCAGCTTCCTTGCATGGGTTGCCTCCAGTCAGTGCAGGGCAGACTTTGTTATACCAGGACCAGGTAGCCCAAAGTCTGTTCCCTTAGTTGTCCTTCATAAGCTCCTGCTTTGGCTAAGTTTTTGAAGGCATGGGGGAGAAAATCCACCCTGTTGGAAGGCAAAAATAGGGTGAATTACCATCTCTGCTGGGTTCATGTTATTTTACCTGAGATCTTTGACCAGGTTCAGCAGCAAGAGCAGTTTGCCCTCCTTTAGGAAATGTCAACACAAATGAGCTCTACTGAAGCCAGATCCAGACAGCTGTGTCTTTGATTCATTATCCACATTATTTGACACAAGGAAAAAATGGCCACATCAGAAAGGGATTGCAGGCATGTCCTCAGGTAAATCTGCACCTGAATATTGAATATCAGCTCTACCTGTGAAAAATTCCTATGTCCTCCATTCTCAATAACATAAATCCATGACCTTACTGCATTTTGGAAGTTTCATGCAATTTCAAGCCATCCTTCTGAAAAATGAAGAAGTACCCCAGGACAAGCTGGCAGAAGGAAGACAGGGACTGGCAAGGGTGTGGAAAGGCTGCTCTACAGCAGGGAAATAAGTTGTCTGTGGTCTCTCATTCTGGGAAGAGAGCAGAAGATTATGACAGGAGCCTTAGGAGACAAGAGTGTCAGGGAGGATTGAAGAGTTGTTGTGTGAGTAGTTATATTGTTGTAATACTGATTCAGTTTTTCTTCCAAACAAGTGAGGGGTTTTTTTTGTTTTTCTGGATTTCTTTCATGAGGCACACAATTAAATTATGGGCCTTTTGGCTGTTGCTGGATGGTAGAAAGACAAAAACATACATAACTTTAAAGTTAAATTTTTCTAAATTATTCTTTTGCAGCCCTGAAGAAGGAAAATCTTTTGTGGGTTGCCAAGAGGTAAGCCAGCACCTTTGGGCACTGCCATAAGAAGGTGTAAAGCTAAGGAGTGTTCATCCCACTCTGCTTGTTCTTATACCCTCCCCTCATCATGAGTACTGACTCATGCCAGAGACAGGGCAGGGAACCTCTCAGACCCCAAGGCCTGTCCCAGCACAGCTTGCTCCTTGCATCCCTACACGAGATATCTTTATAGTGCATGAGCTAAGACCCAGCAGGAACCTATATCAGTAAATACAGTAAATTACCAAGAGGAACGACTATATTTAAAAAACCAGTTTTTTGGCTCCCACAGAGAGTCTGTGAAGTAGTCCCAGCAAAACAAGTGGAAGGATATATGTGGGAGCTGTCAAACTCCATTTTGAGGAGGGCAGATTTCAATGAGAGTTTGGAGTAGGGGGAGATACAGCTTGGAACTTGAAAACAATTTCTTTAACTACTCCCTTTTTGTGAATTGGAGAGTTCAGTTTGTTGAATTGGTATATTTTCAATCAGTATTGATACTATTATCATTAAGAAAACAGGCTAAACCCTGAGAACATGGAATTCATCACCAACAGATTGTCTAATTTAAGTCCACTTTGCACCTATCTTCATCAATCACCCCATCTGCAAAAATGAAATAATTATTATAATAATGGTTTAAGTAATTTTGAGATTTATTGTGTTTATCAACATTGAAAAAGCTTCATATAAGTGTAAAACAACTAAGAAAGATGAGAGTTCAGAACTTCAGAAAAGAATATATACTTTATTTTGTCCTAATAAATTGATAGATTAGATTAGATCCTAATACATTGATAGATTTCACATAAAAAATACCTTAGTAATCTCCCTGTTCAGTTCAATTTTCTCCAAAATTAAAAAACACCAGAATACAGCTGAGAAAACAAGCTCTGGCTAGTTATACTTTGTTTACATTTTATTTATGTGGATCAGCTGCAAAGTAGAGTGTTAATGCTATCCCTCTTTAATGAACCTCTGTGCTAAGGACAGGCAGTTTATGAAGACTAAACCCTGTGAATAATATTGGACTTCATAACTAAGTCAGCACAGTAGGACTAAAATGCTTTATTGGATCTTATTCACAAGAGGTTTATACTATACTGCTGATATCTTCCATTCCACTTAATCACTTTTATGAACACAAGCCAAGCCCCTACTGCAAATTGCCACCAGAGAGTTTAGGAGTCTAAATGATACCCCACTGAAGCTCCAGAAAGTCTCTTTGTTCTGGAGAAAACACACTAAATCATAGCAACTTAACCCTCTTGGTTTCTTATTTGCTTTAGAAGGTATTTGTCTGCACTCTTCTTTGGCAGGATCATATGCATCAACAAAATCATTGCTGAAATGCATCTGCCATTTATCTGTATTGCCACAGCCTGCTCTGTCTGTAGGTAACTCAGTAAGCACGAGGACATTTATTTGCATTTCCTCAGGGCAAGAAGTGTAGTAACAAGGTTTTGTAGCCTAGGTGACTTTGTATTAGCAATTTTATTACATTACTTTTATATTCTGTAGACACCATCATGGCACTAGTGATTGTCACAAGTGCCAGTAGTTATCTCCCAATTTATGCTAGCAGTCACACCTTTAAACTAGATTTACTTACCCAAGCACTCCTTTACATCAGTAGCAACCTGAATCCTTGTGTGAGCAGAGGTCTGAGGGATGTGACAGGGCACCATGTCTCTAGTAAGGAATTAAACATGCCAGGAGCTGTACTCTGGCATCCAGATCAAGTGGCTATAACTGATTGTGTTCACAAAGCTCCCAAGCTGTTTGCAGTGAGTGGAGGAATGCCAGCTGATTCAGGCCAGAACCGGGGCAGGAAGCACCCTAGCAATTCAGTAGGACAAGCACACTTACAAAGACATGCACTTTGGCTGCCAGAGCCTGTGCTCCAGTTCTCTGCCAGGGATGGTGGCACTCTGCTGGAGTGTTTTGAGCCTCCAAATCCTGAAGATCATAAGATGCTCAGATACAAAATTAATGGGAAGAGGCAGCAGTGGCATAGAGGTACCAAAAAGTAAGATGTTTTTCTATAGTGACAATAGACACACTAACCATAGTAAAAGTAACTGAGAATATCAATGCTGTCAGCTTAGAGCTTCTGGGCAGTACGATGAAAACATCAGCATGCTTTCACTTGCACGAGGCTGCAGGAATGCATCTCTAAGAAGCTACAGTGCATTCAGATCACAAAGGGAATGCCCCATGCAGTGCACCACTAAAGAGATTTCGTTCCCTGTGGAAGGGCAAGGAGGGAAAAAAGTCTATACTCTCATGAGGAGAAACTTCTTCAAAAAGTATACATTTTAATTGGCTTTTTTGTAGTCATCATCTTCAAACAACACTGAAAGTGTCTTCTGACAGTAGCAAAGCTACCCCTGCCTTTATTAATTGATGAGAATAAAACAGAAAGTAATTAAAGATTCCATGAAGCCATTCATTCTGACTGTCCCACGTGGAGCAAGACATTCTGTCCCACTGTGCTAAAAAAAACTGCTTCAGAGAAACACATCAACAATATGAACTACAATCAATAACATCTGTCAACAGCATTGAAGAGTGACAATGAATCTTGCCAGCACTGGGGCTGACCACCCAGATTATTTTCAGTTCTGGTGATCAATACAAATATTTAACACACACCTCCTGCTTTGCTCAAGCACTAAAAGGGCAGACTGAAACCAGTTTGCTGCACAGGACTCTCTCATCACTGGATTTATTTGGTCATGAGCATATATTAATTACAAGAACTTCCCAAGTTTGATCCCCACATTCCTCAGATTTTACAGGGAAATAATTAGTGAATTTTCTAAAAAAATAATCTCTTTGGTGAGTGATATTATCATATATTCCCAAAGCCTGATGTCTTCTTTACGGGCCACATGAGTAACTTTCTTTATCTTTCTTTCCTTCTTTCATTCTTCCTTTTTCTTTCTTTCATTACTTATTTATTTATTTAGTTTATGAGCAATCCCATTACCTTTACTACTGATCAGGTCAGTCTGAGTCTGCCCAGCTGATTAGCTATTATTATGTCAAAATACTTAGTAATCCTCTCTGATCTCTTCTTAGCAGTGCTGCCAGGACTGCAATACTCTCATTTGAATATGCTCAAACATGCAGAACAATACAGCATGCTTACCAGTTTTTATTTTAATTTCTCTATGTCTAGAACCAGAGGCAAGACCAGAAGATATTATTTGCTGCTTCTGACCTTCCACAGGGGCAAGGCAGACAGTGAGGCTACTCCAGAGCTACCTGGGGCAGGAGAAGGGACTCAGTGCTCCCTAAGTCTCTGATCCTCAGCTGCCCACAGTTCTTTTCTTAGTAACAAATGGGAGATGCTACTTATTCATGTGTTCCCTTGGGGTAGAACAGGGATCCTGCTCTTGTATCTTGGATGTGGGAGGCAATCTCTGATTCCCTAATCCTCAGTGTTTATATTTCTTGTGCTCATGTGCCTCAGACTAAGTAAAATAGCAGCTGTCCTCCCTGGAAGTTACTGATGGGTAGCTGCGTCCTGGGTTTTCACCACAACAGAAGATCTAAGAAAAGAGGAAGAAAACAAACAAAAATTAATATTAAATCAAGGAAGACAAAAACACTGCAGTGCCAAATTCTCCTTTGGTAACCCAGTATAGATTCATTGTTTACATCAGCTAAACAGAAGAATGGAAACTGCTGACAGAATGGGAGCTCAGGGGCATGTGAGTCACCACTCATTGAATTTCCACACTCCCCTGACCTAGTAATGTTGTTGGGGCATTCAACACAAGATGCTGCTTAAGATGCTTTTTTGACCAATAAATGAATTTTTGCATTCAGGTTGCATACAGGAGATTTCCAGAAAAGCTTTTTAATAGTGAATAAACAATTCAGAGTATCAGTTTGAAATCAGTCAGCCTGGATCTCAGGCAATAACCACTTGCCAGGGAGACTGGCTGGGGTAAAATTCTCCTAGGAGAAGCAATAGAAATTCCATATCTTGACACATCACAAGCTACCCTGGATAAAGCACTAGTACATGTACAAGAAGAAGCAATCCTGCTTTTCACAGAGAGATAAGTTCAAAGATCGAGCTGCTGAGATACTTTAGAGACAAGTGTGATGTGAGGTCTAAAATAAACAGAGCACTTCATTGCACTATCAGTAATGAACTGTAGAGAGCTATCCTTGTTGTTGCATTTTGCCAAGAGGGCTCTATCCTGTAAAACACTAAAGACCATAAATTATTGTTAGAGAGAGCATACAGCTTTTTTACAGGGGAAAAGAAGTAACTCTGCAATCAATTTTTTTTTTTTAAATGAAGATAACAAAACCAAAAAACAACAGCAAGCAAAAAACAAACAAACCAACCATTTTTTGACTTATGTATTCCCATTTTGGAAAGATAATTGAAGAGCAAATACATGAATGGAAAATTCACCATCTAAACAGTGTGTTATTCAAAAAGAAACCCCAAACAAACAAATTTAAAAATCCCCAAAACAAAAAACTTTCAAGGGAGTATTTTTTTTAGCCAAAAGAACACTAATGTAGTGTTTGCAGTGCATAAAGCCTTGTCACAAAAAGATGCATAATTCTAGCTATACACAAAACAAGAAATCGAGTCCTTATTTCCCATCACAATCGAGTGATTTCTTGGCATGACAGTATTGGATGAAAATATTTTTGTTGTCTTTGAAGGAGTAAAAATATTATTGACTGTATTTTCATGTTTCTTACTATAAATGTTTTCCTTACTATTTTTTTTTTTTATCACATTAGTCTTGTTTTTATGATCAGCTCCATTTATATGCAGGCCTTGAACTGACAGACTTCTGTAACTGATAGAGACACCTCTGTATATGCTGTGATGTATTTTATGGTAGTCACTACTATCTGATCCATGCAAAATCATTTCTCTCCACCTTGCACAAAGTCCCATCTTCTGCCTTTTACTGGGTATATCCCCACCCCTCATCAGAATATGGCCCCTGAGTCTGTGGTCAGTCATAGTCCACAAGAGATTGTGATAAATCAGCCAACTGAAAATACAGAAATGGTGCCTCAGTCCAGCCTGAGATCCCTGACACTTTTATCTGTTTTGCATTGTACAGGACCAGTTTGTCTCAGATAATACACATACAGCTTGTAGTGAGAGTTGTTCCCATACAGCAAGTCTTAACCTGTGTTAGACATAGGGAAAGTGACAAACCCCACATACCAAAAGCTGAGATTAGAGGGGAATCTAGTCACAGTTCTCCTGGGAATTACATTTCTAGTTTAGCTTTTCATACTTCAGCAATGATTTGATCATTTCTGTATATGATCTGTAAAGAAATACAACAGGTTTTGGTTTTAGAGGAGTTATGTAAGATCCAAACTGCTCTGGCTGTTATCAAGATATAGACCTAGATTTCAAGCCATAATGTGACCTTGATAAATTAAATGCCATTCAGCAAAGGTAACTTAGATCAAATCACTCAAATGTTGCTCTGAGTGACCAATCCTGGAGTCTCCCTGACTCCCTCTCTGTTCCCCACCCTGCAGTAGCCAGACCCTTCAGCCTTTGAACAGCATGTCAGCCTGGAAAGTGGGAGACCCTGACCACTTCATTTTATGCCTGTCCTGTGTCAGCCTCCCTGTGACACTGCCTGGACCTGCAGGGGAGCTTGTTTCTCTCCCCAGATATCCAGACTCAGCAAAGACCTGCAGTTCTGCTCTAGCCATAAGCTACTGAGCCAGCTGAAGATTTCCAGAGAGCTCCAGCAAAGATCTGTTCTTAAAATATCTCTGCTGCAACAGAAAAATCTGTCTGGACCCACATGTCAAAACTGTACCTTCAGTACTCACTGACCCTCACCTACCTGAGAGCATCCCACATTTGCTCTTTTTATAGCAATCAACACTTTTTCCATACATTTCCTTGTTTGAATGAAATTTTTTGTACGGATTGCAAAGCAGAACTGTGAAGAAATATTGTGTTTTAAGCAGCAATCTCGAACAGGAAGCCAAATCCATGATTATTTTTTTTCAAGGCATTCAATTCAGTGTAATCTTCAGACAACACAAAAATAAAAGCCGTATTTCTCCCAGGCTCGGCGGTTACTTTTGTTAAAGGCTTTATCTAAGCTGAATTTTGCACTTAAAGCAACATTTAATCAACACTTACATTGTTTAACATTGCATTGTGGATGTCTGATCATTTGACTGACTAATCCAATCTTCTCTTTCCCTGTGCACCACTGAAATGAGAGGTCTCTTTCAGAACGGGGTCAGCTCATCCCCCGAAGGGCCGTGTTTGGGAGAAAAGGCCAGCCAAGAGCAGTGGCCATACAAGTGACTCAGCTGGAGCTCTGGAGGGCATTGAAGGAGGCACAATGTCCCTGTGCCACAAGCAGGCACCTCCAGCAGCAGCACACAAGATGTGCTGTCTCTGTTCCTTGGTAGCCTACAAGCCTCTGCTGGTGGTTGGGAGGAGAGGAAGCAGAAGAGGCCTGTTACCCCTCCTTCTCATTTGTCCCTCAAAGGTGCAAGCACAGCATGTGCAAAGATGTAGCAAAAGACCCTACCATGGCTTGCAGATGGCACAGAATCACATAAGACAAGTGTTTGCTTTTTCCTCCTGCTCTCTCCCTGCTGACCCTCCCTATCTGCCTACTTCTGCAGCCCTGTCTCGGCCACGCAGCCACGCGGTGCTTCTCCTTGACTGCTGTCACTGCAAAGAGGACACTTCCTGTCCCCACAGAATGTCTGGGACACACATTTAATGTCTGCAAATCATTTTGAGCTCATGAGGAACAAGATGTCATTTAAACATAACAATGTATCTACACAAAGTTCTAACATTGCATATCAACGTATCTAGATGTTCCATTTAATGCTAGTGTTCATGTAATTCGCAATTAAACAATTCAACTTGTCTGGCTGTAGAATTTCTCTTACCCAGGCAATGAATCAGAGGAGCACTAAGAAGCGTTTTGAAAAGCTGGCAGACTCCTGAAGTCACACCTCTGTACAGACACACAATTACAGAATCCCAGACGTAGGAAGGGATTTCTGCAGATCATCCAGTCCAAATCTCTGAGCTTTGAATATCTACAAGGACAGATTTTCCAGTCACCAGGATCCTCCCCCAACTGCTATAATTTCTCAAAGATGACAGAGAGGAACCTCGTGATGACACCAAAGAGCTCCACAGTGCCCTTGGGTGCTTCCTGTCTGGTCCCATGGACTCGTGTGTCCAGATGGCTTAAAGGCTCTCTGGCCTTGCTTCGTGTTTCACTCCTGCAGACTCCTCAAAGAAAGGAAACAAATGTTTCTTCATTATTCCTCATAACATAAAACTGGGAGGGTGGAGCTGTGAATGGGTTCAAAAAACAATTAAATAAAGTCATGTAATAAAAATCCATCAGGATGCTGATAGCACTAGCTGATGCCAGGCAGTCCTTATGCCAAAGATTTCCAGGCAGTCAGACACCAAACACAGGAAACCTCGCAATATGGTAACCACATCACTTCCCTTTTTATAGTACTTGGTCACTATCCTTCTTGACTTACACTGAAAAAGAAGAGATCTGACAGACTTCAACACTACCAGACAAGGTCCTGGACTAAAGAAATTTTGGTTCCACCCAGTAAATTCTTTCCCAGTATGTTTAATGTTTTTTCTCTGCAATTTAAAATGTGAATTTTGAAGCTTCCAGTTCTGGTGAGAGCAGTATATTGCAAGCTCTCTGCTGATACAGGACCCGATGTGAATGCCTGGTCATTCAAATGAGCAATTCTGTGAAAAAAATGCTTTCATTGCTGTAGCTGTCCACCAGCACAAGCATCATTCTAACTGGAATGTAGCAGCAGAGAGCTGAAAGCACTCTAAAAATAGGTTTTAAACAGCTGACATAAACTTCACTTTCAGCACTGACAAGCACTGAAGCTGTCTGGGGTTAGCTGTAGCCCCTGCTGATGATTTCTCCTACTCCAGCAAGGCTTCTCAAGTAAGTCTTATGAGCCATTTCTTGCTAGGTAATTGCAGGGAGATCTTGAGTCTTTAAGGCAATTTGTTGATTCCTGACCTTGGCAAAACTACACAAGATTTAAATCTGTCTCCACTTTAAAATATTGTCATGCTCTCAAACAACAAGTGGGGGACTCTGCTCTTTTCAAAGCTACTGTTTTTGTGAGGATGGCAGAAAGCAGAATATGAGGTTGTGGTTCATACAGATCATTCTATGAAGTCAGAGTGGCCTTTCTTGAAAGCAACACTGAAGAATAAAAGACATTATACAAACTGTGCATCCTTAAGAGAAAGCAAAGGTGCATAAAGACATCAAAATTCATTAAGTACTAATAGATCCTGTCACAAAAGGGACTGTTACTATTAAATAACTCATTCAGTCCACTGAGTTATTTTTATCTCTAAAATTCTGCCTTAGCAGTAATTGTCATACAAAAAAAAAAAAAAAAAGCCTATTACTTCTGATTTTCAGGATTTTTTAATGTGTATGTTTAAAATCTCATGAATATTCTGAGGGCTTCACATGTGGAGGTCAGCAAGGGACTATGCTAGCACTGCCCTCTTTAATATGTATATTAGCCACTGGTGGTTGGGGAGATTGCTAAGTGTGCAGCATAAGCAATTTGCCAAAGCCACAACCCTCTGCTTCCCTGCCATTGAACATAGATGAAACAGGATTTTTCTTTACTCTACAAAACAGATTCTTGTCAAGACTGGAAGTCAATTCAGCTCCAGGACAAGTATTAGAAAGATGCAAAGAGAATGAGAGTGAAATAAGTAAAATAAAAAAGAAAAGCAGTACTGGTGTTAGCCATACGTTATTTATTCTCTTCAGTATAAGTTTCATCGCAACATTGATGGAATACAAATTGACACAAAATTCATGTAAATTTATGTAAATGCATATATAAATGAGTTGCAGCCCTCAGGGTCCTGGCAAGTTGCCACAGTGGCTCTGAGCAGAGCAGAGACTTTGCACCACTGTAGTACTCTGAGAGATGTTATTGTGAATTGGAGTGTGGTTTTCTGAGAAACATTAGTAGTTTTATCAGTTTCTACATGGAGTTTGCCAGAGGCGAAAGAAATACCACTTTGTGAACTTTTGGCTTCCCATCTGAGTTAGTAATAGTACTGAGCCTACAAATAGCTCATGTGTGACCATTACAAACCCTTTCACTTTCTCAGCAGAGTTTATAGGCACTGTGAGACAGACACACTCAGCTCATGAACGTGATAAACTTCACCAGCATTTCTTTGGAATCTGTAACAGCCATGAACTCAGAAATAGCTGGTTCATGACCATTATAAACTCCTTTGGCTTCTCAGTGGAGCCTTTCTAATAGCCATGAGCACAGAAATAGCTGGTTCACAACCATTAAGATTTTTGTCAACATGCCCATTGAGAATATAATGATTGTAAGCCCAGGAAGAGTTAGTTCACAGTTTTTGTACCTTTTACTTTTACTTCAGCATACTGAAGGACAAGCCGTGTAGCCAACATTTTGCCAGAAACAAATTATGCCATCATACAGGCTTACTTAGCCATTCAAGGAAAATGCAACAGAATAAAATATAATACATTAGGGTAAGTGGCGGGACTGGATTTAGGTAAGTTTCCAAAGCCTGTGGCTTATAACTGATGAATTTCTATTTTTTCTGTCATGGTATTTAGCCTCATTGGATTGGGATTCGTAGCATCGAATCACATCTCCATTCACAAGGGCAAAGGGCACCACACAGGAGATGTCAGAGAAAATACCAGGAGGAAGGATGGGGTACTAACCTGAAAATGTGATGGTCTGGTCAGGGAAGCAGCTCTTCTTATTTTCCTATAAAAAGATGTTAGGGTGAATTGGATACCTCTATGTCCTGTCTAGGTAGGAAGTCTCTCCTTCGCCCAGCTCACCATAAAAAGGACTCAGAGGGGGAAACAAATCATAAAGGTACTGAGGGCACAGGGGGAAGCATTTAAGCATTCATATGCTCTTCTCCATAATGCTTTGGGCAATTTATTATTTCTTTTAATAAGGAGTGTTTGTGCAAATCAGCCCCACTGGGGCCTTGTAGTTGTAACCTTGGGACCCAGATCTGTTCCCACTGAAGTCAGTGACCAAATCTCTACTGAGTTCAAATGAAGCAGCCCTAGGCTCTTCGGTGTTTTCTCCATATTTCCCAATAAGAAATTTTTCTCATTAAAGCTCTGACATCACATGATGCAATCCTCTGTAAAAAATATGCTCTTGGTGTGTACAGATGTTCAGAAATAGAGAAGTGATTTTTCAGTGATAATAGTATTTTTCTGTGGCACAGCTATCATGGGAGCTAAACATTGCAGGATAGAAACCCTCTGGAGAAAGCATGTACTAACACATCAGGCTTCAGAGAAGAAATCATGTCCCAGAAATTAAGCATAAGAGAAATCAACCATTTAAAATAATTTTAGTTTTCACTGTTTAAAAACCCCCATCTTTGGAGGATTTGGTAAAAGGACAGATGAGGCTTTCAAGAAAGCTAAGGGATGAAATAAAAGATAGAATGGGCAAACTGGCAGAAAAACAATATGAGAAAGAGATGCCAAGGAGAGTTGTTATGGTGGTGTTGGGAAAGGACATTAGTCCCAAGAGAAGAGATGAGACGATCAAGGGCCTGATCCTACAAATCTTTATTTGCTTATGTGAATGATCTCATTGATCTTAGCTGGACTCTGTGCCTGGGAAACTATTTGTGGAATCAGATCACAGAGTGTTAGAGAGCAAATGCTACCTCATTCATTGCCTGCCTAACCTGCAAACATTTAGCTAGAGGGACAGATCAGGGGCTAGAGATGAAAGAGGAGGAGGAGGACAGCATGTCAGAGTAAGAAGTGACAGTGACACAGCTGGACAGGTTTCACTCTGGTGACAGCAGTGCAAGGCCATTGATGCCACCTTTTCACCCCCTTGATCTAAAAGAAGGAGGAGATCCAGGTGCTCAAATGCCATATAGATGTGGCACCTGGGGACATGGCTCAGTGGTGGACTGTGCAATGCTGGCTTAATGCTTGGAGCTGATGATCTCAGACGTCTTCTTGAGTGTTTACTTAAGAATGTATTTTAAAAATTAAATTCCTTTCCTGGACTGATGTTTACCTCTTCCAAGGCTTAGCCCAACACTGCTAAAAAATAAATAAATGTGTCAAAGGAATAAATGTGTCAAAGTAAAAATTTTGTGTTAAATATTCATTTCTTGCATGACCTTTGTACTCCTTACAGTATCTGCACAATGCCACATTTAAAAAATGTGTTTGAATGCCTGATTCCTACTGAAACTAATAGGACTTAATCACTTAAATGTTTGAGAGTCTAAGTTCTAGTTCACTAATATTACAAATGTAACAGTGCTCTACCTGTTTTCTCCTATTTATGCTTCATCTAGTTTCTGATTGCTTATTTTGCTTCACAGCAGAGCTAGTATATTAATAATAGGTATTTATATAGAGGAGCTATCAAAAAGTATTTTCCATTAAAAATATTTTCATTTCCAAAAGCTTTGGACTAAGTAGTAAGTTTCCCACACATTAGTGCAAAACACCAATTACACACACATTAGTTAGTGCAAAAAGTTGTATTTACAGCAATTGTATTTTCCCTAAGACCACAAATCTATATTTGTTATTAGGTGCTAAGGTACTCCTGTCTTTGATGGCATAAAAGGTTACTTCACCAGCCCTTAGAGAAAAGGCAAAACAGTAGACATCTTTTATTCTATTGCATAACCTGCTGCTAATCACAGAGCAGCTTAATTGCTGCAGTGAGAAAGATAATGCTTTCAGCTCTAACATTATAGACACTGCTGTTTTTCAGAAAAGCTTAAGAAAAGGATTTTTAAAAATCTAAAGCAAGGATAAAATTATACAGGAAAATTGCTTCATTTGACTGTAAGATCTACTGTGCAAAAATATGTGAATGATGAAACAATTGCAGTCATTTTCTGACATGCAATCAGAAGGCAAGCAGAACAAAACTATCATCTATTAACAGTTTTGGGAGATAAAGACTATTTGGTGCTAATCCTTTTTGTGTTGTAGGTGGTGGGAGGGTAGAAAATAACCCAACATGAAAACACAGGGAGGTGACAATAGAGATTTCTTTTAAGGTTCTGAGCAGCACAGAATAAATATCTACTTTTTCCTCTGCATGTAAGTTTAGTTTCAGAGAGAAAACTCTCAATAACAACATTGTGCCAGAGAAAACTGTCCTTTCACCACCTGAAGTATAGTTTAATCTGTCTGAGGCTGTAAGAATCAGATCTATTTTTAGTAAACATAATGCTAAAAAGCTTTCTTTGATTTAATTGAGCTCATTGGACTAATCACTAAAGATAGGAGATCAAGGCACAATTCTTTAAGTAATATGACTGCAATAAATATTGACAATATTGACAGTCTTATCTAAAATAGAAAAGTATATTATTAATTCTGATCTCTCCCTCAGTTTGAATGAATATAAATGTAGTTTCATGGCCTCACTAAAGTTTCTCCACATTTCCCCCAACATCAGTAAAATCAGGAGCAGAATATTTATTCATCATTCTGAAGAAAATACCTAGCTTTTCACAATGGCAGTTTGTTTTATAATCAAGGTTTTTATGACCAAACTTCTTTCACAAAATATTAAGGGTCATACTGGAAGGTTAAAAGTGCAACTCTAAGACCCACTAAGTGAGGAAAACAGTCCTCACTAAGATTCCAGACCTAGAACCATATATAAGGATCATCATATATAAAAATCCCATAATTTTCTGTTATGAATGGGAATAATTAATAGGACTTCTTTTCTCTTTAAGGTTTTGACTATTCAGACTCAAAACTGACATGAAGTCTGAAAAAACCACGCCCCAAATTCTGACACCTTTATCAAACATTCTTGTCATGATGTGTTTTTAAACTCTCAAGGTTTTCTCCACCTCAGTGGTGTATTCTTCCTTTACCCTTTTCAATTAAATAAAGACTTTCCTAAAAGCACTTGCTCATGAGTCCTCCAATTTATCAAAGGGTGCCACATAAAAAGAGAACAACACAGACTTGCAAAAGATGCCCTGGGAGTAGAGAGGAGTAGTAAAGAGGATGGTAAAGGGAGGGTAAGGGGCAAGGTAGAGCCATGGCAGCAGCTCTGCTTTCTGTTACATTTTATGGAGGCCTGTCCTGGCATTCCAAGGGAGAGGTGGTGGCTCTGGGAATCCTGGCTGTGGTCAGTACCAGCACCGTGTTCAGCAGCAGCTGGTGGCACAGAACCAACCTCCAGAGTTGCCACCAGGAGCAGGCACACCAGAAGCACCCCTTTATTTTTGGTTGCACAAGATGACAAAACCAGCCAGTTATACATAAGCAGAAGAGCTCTCCTTTGCCAGTTATGTTGCAGGAAACGTGGAGCATAAAGTTGAAGATTTAGCCAAAAAAACAAGTAAGAACATTACATTTTGATGGCCCATATAGTGACACATCATACACTGATGACAAGAGCTAGGAACATCCACATTTTCTGGTAACAGCTTATTCAGATGCTTGAAATGTTCCATGTGTCTAGAGGGACCATCAATGTGGTGATGACCGACACCTTCTCAAAGACTGGAGATCATTCAACTAAGCGCCAAAATCTTCTGAGACACAATCCAACCCTGTTCACATGTCTCTCTTGAGAGGAAAAAAATAAATATTTGTGTGTTTTCTTTTTATTAATCAGGGAGTTAGATCATTCACCCATGGGGCAGGAGATTTTGTATTTTCAAATTCTACCTAATCAATTCATACTTATTAAAAGAAGTTTGTCAGAGAAAAACCCGTGATCAGCAAGAGTCTCCGTCTTAAATTAAAATTATCTCATTCTCTCTGTGTGCTGTATAAATCTGGTGTGTCTTTTGGAAATACCTAATATGTGTCACTTCCAGTTGAAGCTTAAAATGTAAATAGGCATAAGAACATTTGGCAGATAACCCAAATTACAGCCTCGCCACTGCAATTTCATTATAAAGGAGATATATTAGAAAACTAATCTACTAAGAGGTGTGGAACAAACTGACACTTGCCTTTAAGCTCTTACAATGCCTGAATTATAGAATTTATTATTATTATTATCTTAACGTATTTAAATTAAAGTCAATCAAGTATGTATCTGAACTCTAGAATGAATTATTATCACTGTGTCACTGAATTGAAATCTGTTAATTATGTAGGAAAGATCCATTTGCAGAATTGCTGCATAGATAGAGATGTACCATATGCCTGAAGATGCTCACCTGTCATTTAAAATCAGATTAATCTCTTGCATTTCCAATGCATGAGTGCAGAGTCATGAATCTGAATGAAAAGACTCCAAGGCAAACTTAAAATTATTTAAATTCCAGTTTCTTTTTCTGAAGGGATCTACAAGTCCTTGGGACATTAGCCACTAGAGAAAGACAGGAAATCTACTTGACAGTGGAATTTAGGACATTCAACAGGGTGAATATATTCAGGGTGAAATTTTGACTTCAGTTAAGTCAGCAGCAAAACTCGTTAAAACTCTTAAAGGCCAAGATTTTCCCTTATCCCATTTTAAGTGTCTTTGAGCCCAACTTTGTGCAAGGATGAACACCCAGAAGTGATGACTACTCACAGTGACTGCCAGAATTATGACTTAGTTTCAGCTCAGGCATATCTGAAATGCATCTTACCCTGTAGGAGAGGTGATGCTCTGTGCAGGTGGGAACAGGTCCTTCATAAACCAGCAGTAAAGCCTGTCTTCCACAGCAGAGTATTGTTTAGGGATGCAGAGAGTGGAACAAAGCTTCAAAGGAAGAAAAATCCCCTGCACTCATTTCTTCCAAACATCCTTCTCCTACCCAGGAGTAATGAAAGAAGTCCTTTTTGTTACCTCCACAAAGAAATTTTCCTAAGAAGCTATATTTTGAATTTTCCTCACAACCTATAGTTTGAATTTTCCTTTGACTAAGTAGAAAATGAACCAACAAGACAATTTACAAGTTGGTTACTAACTTCCCAATTAAAAATTAAATAAAAATAAAAATCACAGATCAGCAGCACAGTAAGGAACAAGGAAACAAAGCAGAAAGGAAAACAAGTAATAAAACTTTCCTATTGATTTCGTACAACAGTACAAATTGTTCTTGGAACCTGATTCAGGGTCAAATGTGAGTTATGGGAAAGGGAAAAAGGACAAAGTACTAGTAACAGATAGAAAACTGTTTCAAACATGCTCTTTAGACCTTGGGAGGAAAAAACCTGACTGTTTCTCAGTGCAAACTGAGAAATCATGCTTTTTGTTTAAGGGGAAATATGATGGATCAATTTAATTCATTGTTTACATCCCTGGATAAAGAAAGAAGGATACTATAGATATTAGTTAAAAATCACACAAAACCCAATTTCAAAATCCATAATTTATTTTTTTTACTAGTTAAAAACTTAATTAGTATTACTGTATTTTCCTGCTAACTCTCTCCTGAACATCTTGGTCAAGAAAATTTCTAAATGGACTAGAATTTTTCTGCATTTCTACCCTCACATCTACATCTGGTCTTATTTCCTGAATGTTCAGTCTTGTCTCTGTTTGCTACATCTTCTTATCCCTGTCTTATCTGGGGATTTATATTCACAAACTCAAAATCTTTCACCCTAACAAGGTGTCTAACATGAAATATTTATAAACACAGGAAGATGTCAGCTAGAACAAACCATGAAGCTGTAGTCAAACCTGTCCTGACCAGTCAACAGCAAAACATACCCCCCAACTACCAGCAGCATTCTAGCACCGTCTCTTCTGCAGAGTTACCTCCAGTTACACACCTTGCTGAAATCCTGCAGTAAATGAGGTATCACCCAAAGTAATGAGCAGTATATCCACATGGTTAGTATCACATTTGCCTTACACAAAAATGTTGATTCTACTGCATCTCTATTGCATTTCTGCACAGGGCTGGCTGACGTGACCTGGTAATTCTGTTGCAGAAACAGAGATCTCTGTCAGTGGCTACAGCCTTGGTGTTTTATGCCCTCTCCTTGTTAAAACAGAAGCATTAGGAAAATAAACCTCCTGTGAACTCCACAGTTGCACCTGCTTTTTTTTCCTCCTTGCTTTGAAGTTCTGATAGCACATACTTTGTACGTTTGTTAGCTTTTGGTGATGACTTGCAAGTTTTTTGAAGCTTGAAAAATAAGTCTTCATAGCCCCAGAATACCTACAACAGTTCAAAGTGGCAGACCATACACATCTTAGGAAATAGACAAAGAAATATTGCAAAAACATGTAAGACAGATGAAATAGCCTCATAGACACTGGTTTTTTTTTTTCTGAATTCTACCTACATAACACTGACCCTAAAGCACTAGAGTATGCATCTCTCATCTATATTAGCTTATATAATGTCACATCTGTGGTTCTATCATTCATAAAAATCTCAAACTTTATTATGACTCCTTGGAAGCTCTTGTTTTGTACAAGAAACAGCTAGACAGGCCTGTTTAAACCGAAAGAAACTGAATTTTAAACTCCACAGAAGCTTTCCAGAAGGATTTTGCTGAGGTTCAGATCAAAAATTTAATCTTGATTCTTGTAATAGACCTTAGTACATTGAATAGTGTAAGATAGAATCACAGAACCAGAGCATTAGAAAGCGTCTGAGATAACAACATTGGAAGCAGCTTAGCAAAGCATGAGCAGCAATTGTGAACAGCATGTGCCTAGCTTAGCTTTAGTCATGGCAACAAGAAATAAGAAGCCTGGAAAGCATCAGTAGTGAGAACATTCATATTTTTAAAGCTGAATGAAAGCTTTCAATGGCTGAAGGTCAGAAAGCAGCTCTGATTGTAAACAAAGGAGACTTCTATCCCCTCTGGCACTGAACCTGCATTCCTGATTAGAATCCCATCTGCACAGGCCCTAAAACCTTCTTGAAACTCTGAGGCTGAACTGAGGTTAAGTTAGGTAGAATGCATCCTAAATATCATGCACCTGCAGCAATTTCTACAACTTCCTTTTTGTTTCTTATTCACTCAATTACAGATCTGATATGTTCCATATCACTGTAATATATGCTAATAACAGCTGGCCTGTGATGGATTTCTCTTTATTTTCTTATTTAATGCATTTGAGATTTTAAAAAAATTAATTTATTCTCCTGCTATGATAATATGGTTCATCTATGATCCAGTTCTTTGAAATATCTTTTTTTACAGTTACATCTAAAGTTCAGCATGAATGCTCTCTTGTATCAATGAAAGGCTTTGAAATGCTGGTTAACTCTACTTAAGGAAAGAGATTTTACTTATGGCTGGTGTTCAAGATTTCAAATAATTTTTATAAATTAGGGAAGGAACAGTAACTTTTCAGTTCTTCAAGATATGTTCACTGTGGCAGTGACACAGAAAAGAAACAAACAATCTAGGATTTAAGGATCATCACAACCATAACAAAAACTGCTTTGGTGTTTTAGTTACCCACAAATCACCAACTTCATCTCCAGACAGACTTAAAAAACAGATACGTAAATAGATGCAAAAAGTTATGGAAAACAGCTGTTTACTGTAGTTCAAACAGAGGCACACTGATTATTTGATTTAAATTCAAATTTCAAGAAATAAAATAGGGAATAATGATTTTATGTGTCCATACTTTAGATCCACTCAAGGACATTTTACTTCTTTGTTTCAAATAGTGCTAAAATGCTCCCATGAACACTCTTCTTAGAACAAAACTACTGTCTTTTGCTCTCAGAAGAAAATATTGTTGAAAGCAGGCTACTGTTCAGTTCTTATTCAAGCTCAAACCTTTACCCTGTCACAGATACCTGTGATCTGTAATTTAACCAGGATAATAATAGGGACACTGAGGAGTTATTTGCTCTCCCCACTTAACTTGGGGAGTTAATAAGGTCCCTTTCAGGTGAAGTCCTCTCCCCATAAACAGAAACTTGCTAAGCACTATGTATGTAATCTATAAACAAGTCTTTAACACCCTGGGGAGACAATGTTCTCTCCTCACTGGTACTCAAAGAACTCAGTTCTCAGTGTACACATTTTTTAAAAACAAAAGGTCTGTATCCCATGGAGAAGTCTAAGATGACAATGGTATTTTATACAAGCCTATAAATTACAGCATGAGGCATTCTTTAGGTATTGTTAATTGAGGGTGGACATAACACTAAACAAAGATCTAATAGGAAATAGTAGGTTTCCTCAACCTGGACTTTGCAGAATATTATACTGTACTTTGCATTCCACTTTGCCAAGCAAGCACAGCCATGATGATGAGCATTTCTTTCATTCCAAACCTAGAAAATATTATTTATTATATATATTTTTAAGAATGGGTCAGTCAGGTGTAACAAATAAGGACTACAAGTTCCCACAGCAAAATTGCTTCTTTGTTAAAGCTGGATCCCAGGAAAGGCTGAACTATTCCCAGCTGGCACAGTTCTTAATTTATATGATCAAAGCTGAAAACACAGCTGTCACCTTGATGTCCTTCACCTTTTGTTTTCACTGTAAAAATTTATACTTACATCAGTGGTTAGAAGTTCTGCTTCATCTGCTGCTGAGCATTACCTGGTCATGTTCCCTGCATGTTCCTTTACTGGAAACAAAACCTAAATCCACATAACTTAGACATTTGTTTTCTTTAATGGCAAAGCAGTGTAAAACAGTTTCTTGCTTCCCTGTTCTTGGGCATTTGGCTCCCTTTGCAAATCCAGCTGGTTCAGAGCTGCAGCTCAGTGCCCTCCCAGCTCTGCTGACTGAAAGGGCTGCAGGGCTGCCTTGGGCTCTTTGGGCTGCACTCTGATCAATCACCAGAAGGATCAGAGGTGAGGTTTCTTTTTTTTTTTTAATAAAAACTATTTGATGATTTCAGTGATCCAGCTTGGAACATATCTCTACAATCTCAGTTGTATCAGCACAGCTAAGAAACAAGGAGAAACATTGCGGAGGGTGGGAACAGGCAGAGGAATAGGAAAATCAAAAACTTTTAAACTGATTTTGATAATAGGAAGAATATTAGTGGAGAATGTCACTGGGATGAAGTTTTTGGATATTTTTTGTTCCACAGGATGAGGCAAATACCTGTTTTGCTACAGGAAAGGAGAAAGCCTACACGCCTTTGTCATGGTGGACTGGACACTTGGTCACTTACCTTGTGCCAGCTGTGCTGGCTGTCTGGCAGCACAGAGGGACAACCAAGAAGTTTAGTGAATTCCATTCATCAAAATGATACAAATATTCAGTGGAAACAGAAATGTGGGGTTGTGTGTTTGGGGTTTTCTTCCCCAAATGATGGAATTAGCTTAAAGAGGAAGGGAATTATGCTTGCGAGTGGGAAAATAAATGTGTGGGAGAAACAGGGCACAAAAAGAAAAGTGGAGAAGGACAAGAATGAAATTTGTTTCTCCAAGGGTAGCAGAATTTATTAATTTGGCTGAGCTATGTCAGGAAAATTTGCTACTCTTTAAAAAAAAGCAGAACTAATAAGATAACCATTGCAACCAATAATAGTTATTTTCTTGCAGTCAGGCTTCTTGCATATAAGACAGAAATGGATCATCATTAGTAAGCAAAACTCCACTGTGTGATGTTATTTTCACAGGTGTGTCTATTCTATTGGCGCTTCAACAGGTAGGGACAAGGCTGCACCCCAGCCTTGCCAGGCTGGACTTTGGAGCAGGAAATGCAATGAAGCTGTAAACATTTCCATTGTGTGATATCATTTTTAAAACTGAGAGGCAACTGTATGAAATAGTTTCATGTCATCTTTCAGAGACTCCTCCTTCCAGAGCTCCCAACACACAACATGCATCCTTCAACTCCTCCTGAACTTTATTTAACCCAGCAGTACTTGTTGCACGTGACTCCAAAGCAAGAAAAAATAGCAGGATACCATTGCCAAATCACTGCAGTGCTGCTATTGAGGCAGGTTTTGTCTTCTCTGCAATACCTACATGATTCAAAATAAGGATAGACCAGTTTCTTTTCAAGACTAACAGACTTACAAAGGAAAAAGGAGCAAAAACCCTGAAATCTGTTACTCCAGTGACAACATGTTATCATTGATAAGTTAGTGAAATCTCTATCTGTTACATATTTGTAAATACAGTTCTTTCTGATTTTTTGCCATGTTCATAGAGGAGACTTTCAATGGCATGCTCAATTTTTATACTCCATTCATTGGAATTAATGCTTGAGGGAGCAAAGAGTAATCAAACACAAAGTAATTTAACCTGGAATTAGGAAATAGAAAAAAATGACAGAATCCAGGCAGCCTAAGAAACAAACCAGTGTTCTATTTTCATGCAGAAGCAAGGTAAACAGCAGCAGTGCCAGAAAATTGCTTTAACATGACTGTGCAAAAAATCTTCACCTACTGGCAAAATTGTGCATAAGTCCAGAGTTCCTCACCTACAGCTTATTCATGACAAACCTGGGAGTCATTCCCCAAAGCACTGCCATGGGACTGGATCCTGAGAGAATTACCTGATTTTCTATTGACCTCTTTGAACCTAGACTGACCAGTAGTTTTGCCAAAAAGGGCCAAAAAGCTGGATAATTTCAATGTTTTTCCTGCAAACAAGTTTTCCTTCTGATTTAGTAGTAGTAATAGTATCCTGCATCCTGCAAAATGATCTTTCCCTCCCTGGAAAATGTAAATAAACCCCAATAATTTCCTCTGTTAGGAAAAATTCCTTCAACCTCTTTTGTCAGCACATACCTGACTGCTGCTGTGTCTGACACCGATAGCCTTTGCTCTGTTTACTTTAAAGAATAAAATACTCCTGATTGATTTAGTTTTTCATTTTTAATGTGTAAGCCCTCTCTTGATCCTGCATTCTAGAGAAAAGGAACTAGAGTTGCTTTAAATATCATGTGAGGTGCCTCTGAAGCCAGAGTTGTAGATGTAAATCCCCCTGGCAAATTTATATAACTGAGATTTATGGGGGGAAAAGAAAAATAACAACAAAACATCATGTGAGCACCGAGTTGTCCTGGCAACATTAACATGACAGGTGTACCTCAGCCCAGCCAGTCACTTTTTATTTTACTGTCAGAACACTTGTTTTAGTGCTTCTAGCTGCATTGCACCAGTATAGCTTTTGATTCTAAAGGTCAGCCACCCACACCAAAGTTCAAACAGGCATTTAACGCAAACAAAAAATCAACTCAAAGGTGGCTTTCATCAGACCTGGCTTGAACTAGCAAGGCAAGATAAAGTGCATTAACATTCAGGTTCCAAATTTTAAAGCAAAAAAATTCTTGTCAGGGCCATATGAATTGCAAAATGAGTAAGCTATAAAGATCTGTGTTCTTCCTTATGTTTGTGTTTGTTTAAAGTACTAAAGCTATCAGAGTTACCCAAGGAGGGATCTGTATACGGAAGGAAAAAAACACCAAAGAATGAAATTTAACTTTTCATTCTTCAGGGAGAAAAAAGGACCCTGATGTTCTCTCAGGAAACTTGGTGTAGTTGATAAGGGTAGTCAGAAACTTGTTTGAAATTACTGATTATGAGTCCCTAACCCTGGGTTCCTGATCTCAAAGGCACTGTCTAAGTCATCCACTCTGGAAGGTGGCAGAGGAAGCACAACAGCACTTCCCAAAACCTGGTGGTCCCACTAGGCAGGAATATTCCTTCCCTGGCCAAATTGCCTGGGCCTTGTGGTGACAAATAGAACCACCAATATGTCTAGGACTGGAAACATGGTAACAGATGTAAAATTAAATAGGGTTTGCTATGGGTTTGTACAGGACCAAACCACAGCAACAGCTGCTCAAGGTGTAAACACAGTCCTCTTTAACATGGAAAACACTTATACAGGTTTGAATTGGCTGATCCTCATCAAGGGGAAGATAAAGTTTATATAAATCCTACACCTCATACTAGAAAACAACATGCCAACATCTTAATGCAAATAACACAGGGCCTGATCTTTCAGACTCTTTGCGTGAAGACTTCCTGGTTAATTCCCTGCGTCAGAAACAGGTTATCTTTTTTCAAGTGCATTTGTCTGATGCAAGTATTTACAGTTCTTTATTAGCCATGGCCATTCCTTGGAAATTTTATCAGATTTCAAGATACTCTAATCTACACGGTGATGTTGGAAGCACCTCTAGGGATGTACAGCAATCCCTGACACATATCTGACTGTGCCAAGTAAAAAGAAATAGATATTTCAGGTGGGTTTTCCAGTACTTTACAGCTTACACAGTCATTTATAGCCCCAGAGAGCAGGGATTGCAAACTCACTTTCCAAAAAACAGAGAAGTCTGAACAAACCTGAATGTCAAATTCAGTCATGCTGAACATGGGGGAGTGGACTCTGACTCAGGAGTCACCATATCTAATCTTCAAAACCTTCAGGCTGGTTTGTATACCACAAAGCAGGAGAAACAAACAGACAAAACTCCACATAGTTTTTTTTCTTAATTTTCATGTAATTTTTTTAATTCAGACCTAGGGCCAATGGTCTTCACTTTTTTTTTTTCCTGAGTAAAAAAGAAGAAAGAGTCCAGCTAAAATTTGTCTAACTTTTCATGTTTTGTAAGAATTAAAAAAAAAATAAAAAAATATTCCTGTTGGAGGCTTTGCTTTGAGAAGCTTGTTGTTTTTCTTCTTGTGAAAAGTCAAATGATTTTGCTATCAATGGAAATGACATTTGAAGTAAAAAGCAATCGTGTAAAAATTTCATCTTGTGATGAAATTCTGATGTAAAAATTTAATCAGTTCACTTTTGAATGCAAATCACCCAAATGCACCAAAGAACTCAGTGCATTTCAAGGTACATTCATACTTCTTCACCTCCTTCAATAAGCCTATGCAGAGGCTTAACTTTAAGGGTTTGTTCAAGTGTTTTGCTGCAGAGGCGCCCCTGAGCCCTTGATGCAGAAGGCATTGTTGTGGTGATTTCAGACCTCCAGGCAGGAAGGGAATTGCACATGTGGCATCTTGCAAGGGACAGAAAACAACACTGGCTTTTATGTAAAATGTAAAAGTGGGTTTTTCCTTGGATTATAAGTGGACAAATTAGTAGTCATTGGCAAAAGCAAGGAGAGAAGAAAAATTATTAAAAAAATGAAGAGCCAAAGAATAGATGTCTTTCTCCTTACAGACTTTACTGAAATGCTTTCAAACAAATGCCTTTGGATCAAGAATTCCTGAATTATTTTGCAAAACAAAGTAGAATTACAAATGAAAGCGATACTGACAATAAAGGAGATGTTTCCCAACACAAATATAGGAAAACAAAAGGTTGGGGGAGCAAAGGGGAAGCAAGAAGGAAGGAAGAAATGTATTACCCTATAAAAGAAAGCAAATAAAAAGAGATTTTTAAAGGGGTGGAAAAGGATGTAAAGATGGGAAAGCACTTTTATTTCTTGATGTTTCAGTGGTACTTATATATCCTCAGGATTTCACAACCACAATATTGACCAGTCTGTTTGATAAAAGAACTTGTATTTCTATCCTATGCCAATATCGTATCAATGCATATTTTGCACATCAATAGAAGTGTGCTACTCCAACCTCAAATATCCAAATGTTGTTCTTATTTAAGAAGGATAGAGGCCAAGAACAGTCTCCCATTGCTGTACAGTCCACCTAGAGCTGTCTACAGAATCCCAAGATCATTAGCCTTCTAACATATCTCCTCCAAACACCTGAGATGCTTGTGCTTCAGCTGAGCTGCAGCAGGCCACCCTCTTGCCCATCACTCAGCCTGGTTTTGTAGGGGGCTGTCTGCCACCACCCCTTGGTCCTCTTGTGAATGGAGACTCCCTTTGCGACTTTCTGAAGCCCTTACACAGCCAATAAAACCCATAGTCCCTCCCTAAATCTATCTGGATTGATTTTTTTTAATTTTTTATTTTTTTAATTGAGAGATTGTGCAATGTTTGGAACACTTCAATTTTTGTGCTGAACTGCACATATTTTCACTGAGGACTGCCGGTCATGCTGGACCTTGCTTCATACATGGTTACCTCACTCAGACACATTGTGCAAACAGCTCTAGTCTAAGTGTGGGGCAAAAGCTGTGCTTGCACACATAAATGCTGCTGGTAAAGCCACAAGTGCTTGAGACATCCCCACACAAGTACCTGAAAAAGTGTATTTTATTGCAGACTGCTACATTAACCTCATCTGCCTTTTGGATTGGAAGCCTGTGGGAAGAAGGAACAGCCAGATCACCTTTCCAAAGGGCAGCTGGCATTCCTACTGCTCTCAGGTTGTCTCCTGCTAACTACACACATGCAAGAGCACCACAGGGTAGGCTTTGTGCCTGGAGGCACTCAGGGCCCCATCGGTGGCTGCTGAAGGGCGTTTGTTGTCATAGAGACAATGAAGGCCCACCCAAAAAGTGCAAAAACATGTCAGTCCTTAATACCTAAGTTTGGAGCACAAGCAAAGGGAGAACCACTCAGACTGGAAAAGACTTGCTGCAGTCAAGCATTAATATACAAAGTGAACAAAAAACCCAGTAAAAAATGAATAGATTTATTGCCTGTATTCCAGGAGCCTGATGGAATGGGTGCTGCTCACCTTTGACCAGAGAAAATTCTCAGCCAGAATAAGATTTTATTCATGGTTTAACCACTCAGAGACTTTAATTTTACAAACACTTTGGTCCAACAGTGAGGCCAAAAGAAGCAATCACATTTTTTTTTCTGATTCAACATTGCCCTTTCCCTTTTTCTGGCATTCAAAAGGTCCATGTTGCTGCAGTGGACCAGAGTAAGGACCAGACCCATATTTGAGATATCCAAGCCCCTTTTCCAGACATAGCTTTCTCCTGGGAGGGTTTCCCTGCCTAGTGCACTGTGCAGCTGCAGATGGCACCTCAGGTGGCACCAGGGATTGCATAAATTCCAGGGGGAAACCCATGGCAGGGTGCTGGAACAAGATGATCTTTAATGTTTGCTCCAATCCAAAGCACTCCATGATTCTAAATATGCACAGGGGTGAAGAGAATGCAGGCCTGCCTATTCCAGTGGCAGTGCTGTCTGCTAGTTTAACTTGGGTGGGAAGGACTGTGCCATCAGAGTCATTCCTTCCTGCTGTAGCCTCCAAATTCACTGACCTGTTTTGGAAGTACATCCTCCGCAGCAATGTGCTGTAAACGTGTTAAGAGTCTGTTACTTACACAGGATATTTATAAAAGTGACAGCGTAAAGCTTGCACAAACAAAATATACAGAACATGTGGTATACATATATTAAATGGGTTTATAAATGGTTTAAACTATGCTAATGCTGAGTATCCATTAGATATTCACTAGAACTCAAAAGGATGAATTTTACAAACATTGGATAACAACACATGATCCAAAATGGAAAAGGGACCTAGGTTAGGACCCTCACAGCCTCCGGCTGAAAAGGACCTAGTGAAAAATAAATGCCAAAAGAATTAATCTGATTTTAACAAGCAGTTTAAATAATATATGTTTATCTCAGCTGAGTTCTGGATAGCTTTTAATAAGGGGGAAAAAACCCACTATTTTTCTGTGACCAAAAAGCAGCAGTCTGCTGGCAAGACTTTCTGTAGAGTACATGGAGAGAGTAAGGAATTAGGCTGTGTTATTTTAAAAGGCTGCTTTCATTCACTGGAACTATTATTGGGCTGCAGCACTTTAACTCTCAGGGGGTATTTTAATTTTTTTTCAATTCTTACAACTTTCATATTTCCTAGTACTAGTCAGAAAAAAATATTAAGTATTTCCTATGTGATGCTGATCATTCTTCTGTGCTTCTTTATTTTCCCAGGATGGATTGATCTATAGACAATCAATTACCTGGACTGGACTGCTTGGATTTACACACTGCCATTTGAATCACCTCCCTCAACCCACTGGCCACGCTGCTTTGGGTGCAGCCCAGGACACAATTGGCTTTCTGGGCTCTAAGAGCATTTTTGGTTCATTGCCAGCTTTTCATCTATGTGAAATCCCAAGTTTTTGTTTCACAGGTCTGTTTTGAGTGACTTCTCCCAGACTGTGCTCATATCTGTGATTGCCCCAACCCAGGTGCAACACCTTGCACAAAATATTTAAACCTCTGCTTTCCAAACAACAGGATTTTCCCAGCAGACCACTCTGGGAGAGAGACAAAAAAAGTAGCACCATGAGATCTGCACATCTAGCACTTCTTCTTCCTGTCTCCTCCTTTTTTATCTCTAGAATTCTCTTTTTTTTTTCCTCTCAGCCTGTGGCTTACTGAACCCCTTCCTTCCAACCTGGCTTTCTGTTTGTCTCCTTTTTCTGGATATATGTCTTAACTTATCCCCAGCAGTCCCTGTATCCCTAAAGCTCTGGTTCTTTTCCAGACTCATCCTAGCCCCTCACAACATCCTTCTGGAATATGGATCAGTGACATGGCTGGGGACAAGCAAGGGCACTCACTTCCCCGTCATGCATCTTCACCACGCAGGCAGAGGACTGTGCAGGCTACCTTGATCTTACAGATGAAGGGTGTCAGATCAGAGGGGGTAGGGGTGGGGAAAGAGGCACAGAAGGTGGGTCATGTGGCTAGCACACCACAGAACAGCAGACTGGTGCTGCAAAAGCTACACATGCACCAGCACCTAACAATTTTGGTACTACTTGATACCATGTGTGTTTAGAACTGCAGCAAGCTGCCTAACAGTGATGTAAATAAGGGATGGGGGGAGAATTGTTGCTCTTGTTTGGAATTCTTCCTGTATTCTAACTGGTTGTTATCTTCCCTTGTAGTGAGCAAGTGGAGTCGTTACTGTACAACATAAGGCTGACTATTAACTGACAAGTAGGCACACTAAATCTGCTTCTTGTCCCCTCAGGCAGTGGTCCCTAATTCTTGGCTCAGAGATGACATGTTGAACACCAGATTCCTCAGTGTTACTTGCTGACATCAGGGAAAGTGGAGCACAGCATCAGACATCACTTTTGGTGCGCTACTTGCTCAGAACATTAGCCCAGGCTTGCTGGGCTTCTCTGGGTTGGGGTTCTCTGCTTGGGATTAGACACTGGGCAAAATACATCAGGAAGAGAGAATAACAGAAGATGGAAAAGGAGTTGGATGATCACAAAAATAATCTTGTCTGGTGCCTGAAAGCTCCCTCAAATAAAAACACAGACCCTCAAATAAAAACACTGGGCAATTCTTTGCTTTCAGTGCCTTCCACAGACTTCTTCCTCTGGTTCATGAGAAGACATGAACCATCTCTGAGCTAATTATGGGCTCCTTGTGCCATATTGTACTTCATAAAGGTAACTGGGAAAGCCATATCTTTGACACAAGAAAGAAACAAAAAACCCAAACAACAAAGTGAAAAAAGTCTGGAAACATAATAAAGTACTTGAAATCAAACAGAGCTCCTCACCTGGCTTGGGATAATTGTTTTCATCAATTTATAAAGAGTTATCTAAAACAATCTGAGGTCCAGACTGGCTTCATTTACATCTATTTACATACATCTATTTATGTTTTAAATTTGATCAGAAAAGAAAATTACCCATTAAATACTAGTTAGGTTGCAATCCACTGCTGAACCACAGCCACTGACAGACTGGAGATATTTCTCTGCTATATTCAGGTATTATAGTGATGATTATCATTAGAAAGAGGCTACCTGTGCTTCTGGGATAAAGGGCAGCAGCATTAATGGCTATTCAGCAGGGATGAAGGGCTGTCTGGGCAAAGAAGACAGACACACAAATTAGTATCACAGGCAAAGTAATTCTGGTGAGCCAAATTCGAAGTGAAACATGCATTTATGGTCATTATTGCAAACATGCTTGTGCCTGACACTCTCCAGATTTGGATTATAAATTTTACACACAGATGAGTTAATTCACTGCACAACCCAACTGTGGCTAAGAGAGAGAGATGACTTTAAGGGATTTTTGAATCTCAACTCCACCTTCAGAATCACTCCCCAGGCAGGGCTAGCAATCTCATATAGGTCTCCTATGCAGAAGAGCAGGAAAAATACCTTTACTGGGCTCCTGCAACTACCTCTGCTGGGTCCTTGGCTCTTACCTTCAGTGTGATGGGCTATTTCAGGTTCACCTCAGCACACTAAAGATGTTCTCTCTTTCCTACTGAGTAACTTTTTAATACCCTGCAATCTCCATGCGTCTCTTGCTTGCGCTGTGAACTGAGTACCTGCAAGAGCACAGCTTGCCTTGCAAGTTGCCAAGGCTGGCCTGGAAACTCTTTCCTCCTTTTCTGTGCTTCGTGTATTCCTTTCTTGGTACGCAAATGTCAGCAGTTGTAACCCACTGTAGGGAGGCATCTGGCAGTGATGGCTGCCACAAAGGAGGAGGCTCTTACTGAAGATGCTCTGCCAGCAGCGTTATGCAGACTCCCCTTCTCAATTCACATTTCTTGGCACCTACACCCCTGTCTGACTGACTTTTAAATGGGCAAAGAGTCAATCCAACAGATGGGCTAAATGGCAGGCAACCAAGATACTATGAATGTACATTGTCTGGGTGTGGGGAGTCAAATTGCCAGTCAGGGATATCCAAGTTAATGCCCATCACACAGCTATGTGACGACAGCACAGAGATATGCCACAAATAGCCAAGTTTAAAATGTCTTCCATAACAGCAGCATTCATAGACAGAAAGAATACAGTAAATGGGTGTTGCAGCTGACCATGCTTGGGGGAAATCCAGGAAGGAATTGTGATGGAGAGGCGAGTCCAGAGAACGGCTTTCACAAAGTCACTGTTGTCATCCTCCATCATGATACCTTCTGGCATCACAGGAGATTTTATACAGCACAAGGCAAGCAGCAGAGAAAGTTTATCTTTTGAGTCTCGTGAGTTCTTTAAAATTAGTACAAAATTCTACTGCATTACATGTTTTTTGCTAAATGGCTCAATAAGCTTTGTATGGTATGTGGTGGCCTCTGCATGCATGGTATGAGCAGACCAGCCTAACAAGTCTAGTTACCAAGGAAACAGGTTTTTAGACTTGAAACATAGGTATTCATGATGACAGAGATCTTACAGTTTTTTGGAACATGTCTCTCTTTTGAGGAGTGAGCATGGAAGCTGGCATTCAAAATCCTCCTCGCTGTGGTCATGAGGCCAGTGGAAAATGTTGCATTGCTAACCCTGACCCACCAGTCTAGCAGAACTGGAAAAAGAACATGGAACAAAAGATCATTACGCATCATTGCCTAATGCTTTACCTTAAAAGAAAGCAAATGGGGTTGTTAATTAGACAAGGACTTCCTTTCTTTGAGGGGGCCAATCAATCACATTTTTTCCATCCTGAAATGAGGAGATTTTTTTTTTTTTAACATAAATCTTTTAAGCCTCAGTGCTATGGCTTTATAGAAAAAGGAAATTAATCTCAGCTATTCCCTGACAGAGTGGCATTGAACAGGAAGTGTCCTTCTTTCAGAATGTATTCATTAGTTCCTTCTCTCAATCTGACCTTGAATGCATTTGATTAAATGATTAAAATAATTTCATCCCAAAATGACAGTTTGTAGGACAAACTTAATTAAGCTCCAGTACTGAGGAATGAAAAAGCTTGTGCTATTCTTCTTGCTTTTATGAACTCCTATGCTTAAATAATCACGTGAGGACCATTGTAAACCTCTGCAATATGTTGGACATCTGGCCTCCCTGATTCCCCTCTACCTGGAGGGCTCTCAGAGCCCAGGCAGCCACAGGTTACTGCTCCCTACCTGTCTCACTGCCCCAGGCACTCTTCCCTTCCCTAAAAGCAAAGTGAAGGGAGCAGAGTGCACTGAGAGCAGTCACTCTTTAGCATCTTCTCATTTCACAGCCCATCAAGGATACACAAACTGACCACAGAAACCTTGAAAAATCATTTGATGCATATAACAAAAAGGGAAGGCACTCCACTAACTTCATTGTTGTCTCATCATTTAAAAATACAAAAAAAAAAAAAAAGTTACACACTGTAGAATAGTGCAGTGAAAGCTGTGAAATTACTACTTTCTCACCACTTTGCTTGATGCACCTGTGTACACCACCAAAAAACCTGAATCTGAGTTCTCTGCTAAAACAGCACCACCACTTTTGGCAGTTGTGTAATATTAATGCAGATCAATATCTTCAGCACTGCTTCTTTAAATTTGTCAGGTTATCTTAACCTGGCAGTTATGGGGCTTAATTTGCTAATATTCACATTGCATCTACTCCTTTTGCAGGGCCACTGGTGCTGGCAATCCTGGATATTTCACATAAATACACCATTTATACAAGGCTTGAGAGAAAACTACAGCAGGTTGAGTATGATGCTCAGTTATAACTAAGGAATTGATTTGACTTCAGTGGGGCTGCATAAAACTAACTGCTAGCCAAACTTGGTTCAGAAACTTAAAAAATTTAAAAAAAAACCAAACAAACAAAACAAACCTTTTACCACAAATGATATGTGGTTCATTTTGCAAACAATTACTGAGCTCACCAATATGTTAATGATAAAAACAAACTTCCCATATTCCCCGGCCAACAGAATAAATAAACAGCACTAGAAGAGAAAAATTGCCTATGCAGGGTAAAGGACACACGACTAAATTTGAACAGGAAAAACATATTAATGAATGTTCTCATAAGAGGTAAACAAAACGCTGGCTTCTCGCCAAGAAGGCATGCATGGCAATCAGGCAGGGGATCCCTGAAAGCAGAGCAAAGCAGCTGACAAAGCCTCTTTAGCGCTGTCAATGAGGCAGACACAATGTGAGAGATGGCACAGCGCAGGGACCAGCGGGAAGCTGGGAGTGGAGCCGGCCCGGAGGATGCCCGGGGCCTCCTCCCTCAGCAGCCGCCTCTCAGGAAGGTGCTAAAACACCTCGAGAGCCCCAGTCCTGCCCTCCCACCGGGGAGAGCACGGCAGCGGTTCAGCCGAGGCTGACTCGGATGTTTTGTGACATCCCCAAGTGGTGTGGCTGGTTGGAGCGGGAGCAGCTTGAGTGGAGCTGGCAGATCCATCCATCCATCCATCCATCCATCCATCCATCCATCCATCCATCCATCCATCCATCCATCCATCCATCATCCATCCATCCATCCCATTAGTTTGGCTAATCCCCCAGCGGCCGGGGATGCTGCACGCAGTGTTACACCGCTCCCACAGCCACCACCATAAAGGTTTCCTGTTTAATGATGCACACAGCTCTGCACTCAGCTGGAGGGGTTATTTCTTCCCTTGTAAGGCTCCTGAAAAACCTGAAATGCTAAAGGAGATACAAAAAGTCACACTTTTCTTTTGCTCAAGTCAGACACCTTCCAAAGCCTCCTTGCAGATTAGTGTAGTGAGACATGGGTTCAAAAGGGCTGACATGGGTTCAAAAGGGCTTTGCAGAGCTCTTGCCTTCACTACATCTCAGTTCCACAGATCCATGTGATGATTTAGATGCGCTAAGAGAGGGGCAGAACCAGTGCTTCGGGCTCTGGGACAGGAAGATGAAATCTGGTGGCTGACAAAAGCTGCAGGGTCACTTGAATTATCATTAAGGGAACATTCAGAGATACCACCTTGTAGATCTGTGCTTGAGGACAAGTCAAATAGTCACCCACTCATTAGCAAAACAGGACAACCAAGCAACATCCTCCAAATACATTGATGTCTGACAAACTGCATGTGAATGCACACAAAGCATGAGATTTCATGTATAGTAACAAGTAGGGTTTTGTCAAGAGTATCTGTTGATATCCTTGTGCTGCTGCTGCACAAGGAGAACCAGAGCATTTTTCTGAACAGTGTGGGAGAACTTCACACACAGTGATGATGCACCTCAAACTGAGATGGTATATCACTGCTTTATATCTCAAGCTGAGGACAATCACAGTGTAGAACAACAGAATTTCTGGAATGTATAATTTTTCACAGAGCAGGGAGTTCAGTGGCTGGAAAGCATAAAGAGAAGTCCAAGCATAAATGAGGTTCTTCTGTCCACGGCCCCTGGATGTTTCTCCTAATCTGCATGCCTGTAAATGAAGAGCAAGGATCATGGAAATAACCTGGCAATGGTGTACTCCAGGTACATCACATAAATGTGACTGTCCAAAAACAAAAGAGCAAGTTTTCAAAATGAAAATTATGCTGTCTTGATATTTTTTGTGGTGTCTCTTCTCTGGTTTGAAACGCAAAGGACTACAGCTGCCAAATTAGAAACTTCCTTTGTTTTTTATTCCCTTAGAACAGAAAAATGCTGGGGTCTGTTACCATCTGAGAAACACAGGCATAGTCAATAAAAAAATGAAATGTTTACACAGTGAAGGTCTTTCCTGTGAAATAGTAAAACCAGTATTTGATTAAAATAATATAGAACCCAGCACTGGGATATTAAACATGATGCATCACAGGCAAAGAAGGAAAACATTATTCCTCTTCTGTCAAGTCTGTTACTAAGAAAAGACTCTACTCAAAGTAGAAACACTTTAATACTTGTTCTTAGATAAATAAGATTAAAATTTAACCTTTACTCTTATGAAACCTTTAGAGAAACATTCATTTATCTGCAGCTGAAATAAATACTGGATTGCTTTATTGATTCATTGGATAAAGGCATAGACCAGTCATAAAAATTCCACTCTGCTTCCATTGACACATTGAAACAGAATTTTAAACAAAAAGTCATTTAAAAGCAGTTTAGCCTTGAGAAAATGGGCAGTCTTTGTGAGGTTTGGCCTTCTAGAAAAAAAAATATTCTTCATGTATCCCACTTAAGAACCAAGATATTTATATGGAACAGCTTGATAGACATGATAAATAACTGACTATAATTACATTTCCTGAAGTACTGCTCAAAGGCAATCTTATCCCACAATGCAGAACAGCTTTTAGAAGACATAAGGTTTTAAAAAAATATATCAGAAATACATAAACAACCTCCCAAACGACTCTGAATCAGAGCTGCAGCTGCAGTAAATCACCATGAATGCAATGGTGACATATTCCTAATCTGTGGCCACTGGGACCAGGGCTCCAGAGTTTATCTTTGTGCAACAGCTTGTGATATTTAAACTACAAATTGGCAGCAGTGAAAGGGCTGCTGGTCATGTTGTAGCTGACCGGTGTGAACTTACTCCCCAGTGTCTGTGTCATCACAATACCTGATCCCAAGTGTGAGATAATTTAAGGCAATCACTGCTCCACGGGGAAGGGGCAAATACCTCATAGTTACCTCTGGATTGGATTGAATTAATAAAATAACAGATATGGCAACTTTGTTGCCTTGTATTCCTTATTTCCCCTTTATCTAGGTAGCTTGTTGAAGTGTATACCCATGACACCTTCACCGATGTTTATCACACAGCTCAAGTAAAGGCATAATACACACCCTGTCCCTGCACTTTCTTGTCATTTTGCAGGATGGTCCTCTCTCTTCAACATCTGCATCTAAATCAGCTAAATTGTCAGGAAAGGGTCAATGATACAGAAATTACTTTTTCCCCTAGGAGTAACTGCTCTGTCAAATAGAGTTGTAATATATTGTAGCATAAGATAATTAGATTGTGCCTTGGAGACCTTATAAGGGGTAGCAGAACACCTTTCTACAGTCGTTTAGTGTACTTCTTCAAAAAGCCATTATGCCCTGGTGAAAGGAATCTTTTTTAAGTAATTAGGAGCATAAGAGCATATATTAACTCTACACTTTTAAGGTCAGACTTTTACACAAGAATAGTCTAGTGGAGATGTAGCTAATTCAACCCATATAAGTTTCATCAATTGATCTAATATTTTGAACTACAACACAACACAGAAGTTTTGAACATGGCAACACAGAAAGTTCACTTTTTGCAGAGAGAAATCTAAGTCATATTACAAGTCTGGACCCTTTTACTTGAACACATGTTGAAGTTTGTCTGAGGTAAAACAGTAGGCCTGGATGTTCAGCTCTGCAATATAGCTTACTCACACCAATGAATGAATTGTTCAGTGCACCCACATTTTCAGACAGGATCATTATTTAATGAGAAGGAAGACTACTTTAATGAGCAGTGGCAGAAATTTTAAAGGTTGAGGCAGAATAATATACTAATGTTTAACTGCTGTCAAATGTGGGAGTTAAATTTAACTGGTCCATCTGCAAAAAGCATATTTCCAACTAAGGGAATCCTGTGTCTTTATCTAGTCCCTCCTCATATTCATATTAATGGATGTTTCAAGGTGTGTCTAGTTCCACCTTCTGCCTCCTCCATCTGAGACATGTAAACACAGCCTGGTGTTTACATCCTCTTCTTACATAAGAGCTCATATTTTAGCAGTAGTGCTCCTCACCTTCTAGACACACCTACATTCAGTTTAGCACTTACTGATGCATTGTTACGATTGTGTTTATTACCCACTTTTAGTGAAGGGGAAAAGAGAACATGAAAAGAGAAAACACAAGGAGGCCCTTTAAAGAAATACTGAAGATCAAGTGGATTTTTCAAAAACTTTTGGCAGCCATACATTCAACACATGACACTATGTTGCCTAATAAAATGGAAAAAAATTAGGCCATAGCTCATGTGAAGCAATGTTATGTGGCATATCCATCCCACAGGCCATGGTTTCCCCATCCCTAGACTGAACATTATAAAATGTGTGTTTATTCTGATATATAGATAGGACACATCACAATGATAAAAATAATAAAAAGAAAAGAAAAAAAGTTAAAAAAAAAGCCCAACTAGGATCTATCTTTTCAGAAATGAATGATGACATTTTCTGTCCCTATTACTTTTTTGATCTCTGCAAGAGCTGGCTGAAGCTGAAGTTTCTCAAGGTGGAGAAACTTCACCATCTGAAGCAGACTGAAGCTTTAGTCATATACTGAAAGATTTGGTCAGTGATTTGCCTCCCACAGAGCATTAAGGCTTGCACCTCCAGCCAAATTTGTTCCATTTACACTATTCAGCAATGACTCTCACAAAAGCAAACCCCAGCACACTAACATTACTTACAGTGAGCGCAGCAAGGACCTAAACCCTTTCCTATCCCCATGGTGTTTTAGAATGGAAAGCAAGCTGGGATGACACCTGGACATGTATCAATCCTCCTCTGAACCGTGTACCACAAACAGCAAATGCAGGTTCTCAAGGAGCCTGGAAGCCATGGACTCCTTATCCTTGGGAAATGCAGTCACTGGAAAATGACTGAAGAGCACCACTTCCAAGTGAGCGCAAATGTTACTCTGTTTCAAAGCATCCTACATCACATCAAACTGCTGGGAGAAGCAAGTATCCAGAGGTTTCTCTTTTTTTGGGCTTATCAGAAATTGTACCTTCCAGAGAATCTGATACTGGATTTCCAGGTGTCTTGTCAAAGACATTCTTCCTCTATGGTATTGTAAGGCACCACTCTAATACCCTGTTGACAGCAGAAAAATGAAGAAGTCCTTTTGGAAAGCTGTTTCTCCAGAGCAATTTCAAAGACTGAAACAACTGCTTTTTCTTGCCAAGGATGCAGGCACTATGAAAATCACAGTGTCCCATTTTCTGTCCCCTAGAAAAGCCCACAGACAAGAAGATCAGGACAAATGACAGAAGAAAATGAGCATCCGCTCTTGGGGAATATTTACATTTATTTCTGCACTTTGTGGCTTATATCGACATTCCTGTAGCCACAGGATGATCCTACTGCTGCAGTGGGAAAGAGAACTGTTCTTTTCCATTCAAGCCACTTTCAGAGGAAGGATTTCACTAGTGAGACAGATTTTGTCCTTTAAAGGCCATCGTGTACAAGTATAGTTCTAGAACCATCCCCAAAACATCAGGCAACCACTTAGTGGCAGATGTGGCCAGAAGAATATAACATACATATCCCAAGGCAGGACTTCAAATGAGTTTGAACATGAAAGACAGTGAGATCATGTCTCCTCCTTGCACCTGATCAAAGATATGTCACTCAGACACTCTTGAGCTTAAGCAAAGGAGTTCTCTCCAAGACTGCTGCAAAACAGACATCGAGCTTTTTATGAAGCTACTGTTGTTGTCCCCTGCCCCTCATTGACACATTCCCTGTCGGGAGCCTGAGCCACACCCATCACTTTCCTGGGTGCAAGGAACATTGAAAAAGGGTCTACTGTCAGGTGTAATAGGCATTCCTACTGACCAAAACAGACTACAGTGAACCTGTGGTGTCTCATACTGCAGCCCAGGCTCCCTGCATGCAAACCAGCAGCAGGAAATAACTACAAATAGCATTAGGTTCCCACACTCCTTGTGCCAGTGTAAGTGACTATACAGCTTCCACAGGGCAAGTCTCTTCTCACTAAATAGGCTGCCAGAAGGACTCCCACAGTCTTCCACTCATTTTTGAAACTGGAATTAAAAATTAAGATGATTTGTGCTTCTAATTATTTCCTCAAATACACAAACTTCACTTTCATAAAACCAATTGTTTTATCCTTAAATGAGATTTAAAATTATTTCATGATGTTTCAGGAGTTAAAAGGAAAGCAAGTATGTGCAGTAAGATTTATTCACAGAAAGCATCTTTCCATTTGAAAGAGAGAATAAACTGATTTTATGTAAGCAACCAGAAAAATCCCCTTCACCCCTACAGAAAAGAGGCACACAAATACTTTTGCTCCTTTCATAAATAACGTATTTTATTGCATATGGCTATTAAGGAGAGCATCCATGATCAATACAGACTAAATACAATACACTACTCTAGTTCCATTTATTCTGGTCTCCAGCAGCATCACATTTATCCTTATATACAGCGTGTACATTGGAAGACACAGCAAGATAAGTTAAGTCTCTTGTCATATCACAATAGCAAGAAATATATTTAACATCTTGATATCCAGAAACAATACGTACCCAAAAAGAAAACACTGCTTAGTAACTATTAAGGTTATATAGCAAAAAATATTTTAAATTTAAGGTAAGTCAGGCAAAATGTACAAAGACCCAATATACATTGTGAAGTTTTAGCAAACATAACATTTATACATTTTGGTTCCATTCTGTAAACTAAATTAAGAATGTAAGTATTGCATATGCCTTTGTGAAATATACAGGATAGAGAATATTTTATTATTTTGCCAAGTTGGTTTTTTTTTAAGTTGCTGTATGCAGTTTAGCCATTTGTTTTAGTGGCATGATTTCTTAATTGATACAGAGGGATATTTGAAAATAGAGGCGTTCAAAACACTGAATTCAGCAGGTACCACACTCAGTGCTGGTGGGGGGTGGGGAGGGGTCAGACAGAAAATGTCAAAGGTATGCATGTTTTTTAGTTCCAGACTTTAACAAGCAGCATTTTAGAATGTCTTAGAACCATTTATAGCATTAGTATTAGAGAAAAACTCAATCAGATCAGATATTTAAATTGATTTTAGATCTAATATTGTATTAACCTATGCATTGCTGTGATTTAAGACCCCAAAAATTACACTGAAAAATAAAGTGTGCCATGGAGTAGGAAAGGAATTAGTTTACATTCATCTTTGTCTTGTAATACAATCCTCAGTTCTAAAATTCAGCATGTAAGCAGGAAGACTGCATTGCCGTTCATTGTATTTGTAAGATGTTGACTCTTGTCTTCCTCAGAAGAAAAAAAAAAATCCCAAAAGAAGATAATGCATTGTCAGTAGTGAAGTACGGGTTCCACCAAGCACAATGATTAAAGAAAAGAAAAAAAAAAAGAAAGAAAATGAAAGCTTCACATAACTTATAACTTAGTAATACTTGCATGTCTATCAGAGCAGGCACTGGTGGGGTACCCTTAAAATGTACACAAACACTTCAATCAAAGGAGAAGCAAGGTGGCATGACATTCTGCTAGTCTGGTGCAACAGTTGTATGTGACTTTTGTGACAGTAGCTGCCACACTACTCAGATCTTCAGGCCACTGGAAACGTGATGCACAGTTAGCCTTGAAAAGAACTCAGAATAAGTGACTGCAATGGTTCTTCCCTGTAATAGTGCCTGCAGCTACAATGGTGCTTTCCTGGTAAAAGGCAAATATCAGGACTTTATAGATGGCAAGATAATACTGTGTTAACATTAGCTCTTGAATCTGCCCGATACCCATTATCATCCCTGCATTCCTAGCATGCTTATGTGGATTTTTGGTTACAAGAAATGCAGCTAAGAACAGTTAGCTGACAAAAGTGAGCTTGTAAATAGAAGAAAAGGCTTTTGCAATCTGAAGTACCTACATGAACACCTACATAGAGAGGATTAAACAAGTGTGTCAAAGGTACAGAGATACCCCTAATACAGATTGATGTTTTTAACTTATGTTGCTTCAGTTACACATTTTACACTTTTTAACTACTCTGAATCTTCTGTCCAAGTCTGATTCACAGAGTTTCATCCCATTTTAGACTTTTCAGTGCCCTACTCAGGCTTTGTCTGAGAAGTAAACCCTGCAGCTAGTGATTCAAAACCCAGCAGCAGCAGCAGCTGTACAAGTTACAAGTTCAGTAAGGCTGGCGACCGTTCTTGAGAAACTCAGCACAGAGATAAAGGAGTTCCTGTCGTACACCAACGCTGCAAATCCGGCTTTACTTTGAACTGAGGTAGTACTGTCGTAGGCTTGAAATTATGCCAGTAAATACCAGATCTTGCTGCTTCAGCAGGTGTTACAGAATCCCCTAATATGCCAGAGAATAAATACAGTTTGTCTTTGAAGAAAAAGAAAATGAAGGCATTGGCCATTAGTTAAAGAGGCCGGCAGAACAGTTCCTACAATTTAAAGAGCATCTCCAACTTCTGTCAAAACAGCAGCAAAATGATAACATAGATGCCATGGACAGGTAATGAGTTAGGCAGGTTGCCTTCCCTTCCTCCCAGATTTGTTGTACAGTTTAGCCCACAATAGTTAAACAACTGTTAGGACCAACAGTAAAAACAACAACAATAAAAAGTAAACGTTAAGCAGCTTCAGTTACCAAAAAAAAAAACCAAAACAAAACCAAATAAGCAAAAAGGTATATGCCGAGCAGCTTCTTTGAATGTTGTACTCTGTTGTTTGAGGTCATGACGAGAAAACTAATTCCTTCACTCTGAAAAGAAAAATGAAAGAAAGTCAATCAAAGCTGCAAAAGAATTTTTCATATATATAATACAGACAACACAAAAAATACCACAGAGAGATTATTCAGAATGGGTTTTCATGTTGAAAAAAAAGCAGCTGTTCAATAATTGCTTTTATATTTGTATACACCAGAAGGTATTGCAAAGGCAATAAAAGGGAGCGTTCCCCAATCCAACACCACTCCTTTTTTTCAGAACCTTTCAGCTAAAGCTCTTCAGGTCAGCAAACTGCACGACACAGAATGGGTTGGAAAACCAGATGGAAAATCCCCCCCGCTCAAGTTGAGACCATCACCATTTTCTTGCATCAATGGAAAGGAAAAGGCGTTGGAGAAAGTAGGTAAAGCTTAACTCTTTTTTTGTCAGCTGGATATTTCAAAAAGCTTTCCATTTCCAGACATTAAAAACAAGTTTGAGAAAAAACAAGTTACCTTGTATTTAGGGAAGAAGTCTACTAAAAACATAAGCCAAGTATAGAAAGAACCTTCTTGTAATTTAGTTATTTGACTTACTAAACAACTACTATTCCAGAAGTAAAAAAATGAGTAGGTATGCAAAAGGAGTCTTCTCCCAATTACTGACTACAAAGATACTTTAAACAGTCAAGGTGAATTATGCAGCAAAATAGAAACTGATTACAATGACCCATTCTATTTTAAAGACTGCAGTTGACTCCTTTAGTGTTTCTACACTGCAAAGAATTATTGGATAACATGTGCCTACCCCACAAAAGGACATTATTATTTATTAACTCACAGCATTAAAATTATTTGATAACATGGCCATTAAAAATCAAAATTTAATATTTATACCAATTTCCTTTGTTGTATGTTGTCCCCAAATTTACAAGTTAAATGAAAATTTTAGTTAGATGATGCATTACATGAGTTTCTCTAAAAACAAGTTATTTGGAACATTTTGGGAACAATGTTACTTAGAAAAGTCTATAGCTTTGACTGTATTGATACAAGAAATCACTATTCCTATTTTAATTCCTTTGGAACCATAAAACTAAAATAAATTAGACACAAAACATGGATATCAAAGTAAGCCCAGTGCATATCTGTGCAAGTTTCAATCCATACAAGCCTCTGATAAAAGAACACAAAGCCTTTTCCTTCTAGTTTACACAAAAACAAAGGCTGATGCATCTTGGCATATATTTAAGTCTTGCTAAATTGCTTTGAATCTCTGACAGCTCAGGTTTACTTAAGGCATTAATCCTACTGGAGCCATTATATGATCAAATACTTAGGATATTACTTGGGATTTTATTTCATGCTACATCTTGAGATGAATTAATAGTTTGGCAAGACCAAAAGGAAAGTGCCTCATTGACCCCACTCACTGCCACTTATTTGCTGCAACTTTTCTGATCAGAAACTAAGTCAAATCTATCCATTCAATCTTCAGTAAATGAGTTTTTATTGTTTGTTCTGGACAGGTGTTTTAAATAAGAACTTGAACCGGCTTATGATGCATCTGGGGGGGAGCTCCAAAGCTGCCAACACCATCCCAAAGGGCTGCATGGTTGAACATGGGGCAGGATGGACAGCTCTCAGATGGGAGCAGCAATCCTTCATTTGAGGAAGAAACAGTTAAACCACTTTGTTCCCATTTTTGTTCAGGGAAGCAGCATAGATGCATCACGCAGTCAAACAAGCGAGCGTTCAAAGGTACACACTAATTCTGTGTAAATGCTTTCCTCCTTCAAATGGAAACCAACATGACAACTAAATTTACATTCCCCAGAGTGAGAATGCAAATGAAAGCCAAATAAAATATTTTAAAAAAATAAAAATAAAATAAATTAAAAAAAAATTAAATCCTCATCTTCAGACAGAGAAATTGGTGGAAAATGCAAAGAGGCATGGTTCCAGAAGTATGACAGTCTAGTGCAGATATGAGGGAAGTTTATTAGCAACTGAGTATATCTGATGTTTTTCTTACAGTATAGCAGTCAGAATTAAACTGGAGGAGGTGAAGTGGCTGATGCTTCAGAGCACTTCCATACTTAGTTTGCATGGTTTTGTAGGCAGATAACGTGGTTGTGGGCACAAGCCTAAGACTTCATGATGCAATAAACACATCATCCAATGAGTCTATAATGATGACCTATAACTCAAAAAAACAGCCCAAACATAGTCTTCAATAACAAAACTATTTCCTCTGAGTTCAATAAGCGTTGAATCATGTTTTGAATGAGCTTTGAATCAATACAGGAAAAATAACTACTGTTACCACTTGACCCATGTAATAGCAATGTCAGCTTCAGAGGAAGCTGAAAAAATTTTCAATTTCCAAGTACCATGCCAAAGCAAAAACAAAAACTAATCAAACAAACAAAAAAAAATAAAAATAAATCAATACCGTTTTTATTTTTACCTCAGTGATTAGTAGATTATATTTATTTCAAGCCTCATGTCAACATTCCACTCACACAGAAAGTCACAGCAGTATACACCACCTTTACCCAGGAAGTCAAAATTCCTACAGAACAGGAACATATTCTTTGGTAGCTCCATTCTCCATGGGCATGCACTAATCAAAATACCAAGTCCAGCACTGCGTCAATACTGAGGTTTCCTCTTGGTTTTGGGCTTTATTACGAAAAGCATCCACAATTGTTGCCGAGTTTCCAAAACTACTTAAGTCATCTGATTCTACCAGCACTTCTCAGGGAATAAATCAGAGAATGAACACAAAGACAAACTGCTATGAAACTACCAAACACTCATAGACTTGCTAAATATACTGTGAAGAGAATACAGTGGTTAGTCAATTAAAGAAGGTCTACGCTGCTTATTAATTTTCAAAGTCAGTAAGCAGCAAATACAATTTTTTAATAATTTCTAAAAACAATTCTGATCCACTAATAAGCATGCAGGCATAAAGAGTTATTCATGTGGCTTGTGGCAAAACACGTTGCTGGTTATTCATAATCAGTAAATTTATTCCACTGGCAATGTGACTGCCAGAGCACATCAGGCATCGGACACAGAACCCCCAGCTCTGCTGCAGGCTTCTACCCTGACTCCAGGCAAATCCCTCAGTGGTTTTACCCCTTTGTTTCTCCTCCCCATGTTGTGTGCCAAATCGATTAAGGCTGTGATTCTGCTAACTAACTTTTCCTGGAAGAGCCATCCCATTGATAAAACCAAACTGGAGGTTAACAACACGTACATCTGCAGGCATCAGGCCAGGCCATTAGACAGCACAACCCAAGGAACTGAATCCCACTCACAGAGAGGCATCTTTGGTACACAGACACCGCAGAGGAGATGTATGACCCTGGGCAAAGCTGCTGGCCACCCAGCAAGGGCCACTGTACCCTCCACCAGCAGGTTACACTGCCCTCCCAGCCCTCGAGCCTTCTCCAGCACCGGGCACTGGTGGCTGAGCTCCTGGCAGGACATGGGCCAAAGGAACCCACACAGGTTAGAGCCTTGGCAGCACTGTCCCCGCACCCACAGCAGTCTGTGTCTGCCAGCAAGTGGAGCAGGGAGTGGGGCTGGGGGTGGGAAGGAACAGCACAGGCCTGATGGTGATAAACTCCTGCTGAGCAGGCACTGACAGCAACCAGAGCAGTCCGAACCAAGGGCTTCCTTACTGCATCACAGGATGCACACGCGTCACAAGGTCACAAAGCTGGCCAAGCATCCAAATGCAGGTGCAGCCTGACTGCTGCCCAGGATGTTAACGGGAAGTGCACATGTCAGGAACCAAATCCTGACCTGGCTCCAACTCTCATTAAGCAATACAATGAATACTGAACATCATAGGTAACCTTGCTAAAGATAACAGAATAACTCATGTGCTGAGCTATGCCTTCCACAAGGAATTCCAGAGAACCTATGCTCCACTCAGCAGGACTACTCTTACCAAATAAATCTGAGCACAGACACTGTCAGAGGAATAGGTTTCAATCAGCTTAAGACATTTACTTTACCAACACTTTGCAGGAAAACATGAAGTAGTGTGGTCTAAAAGTTTACAAAGCTCATAAATAGTATCCATCCCAACTAAAATGTTTCCACATTTGATGAGAAAAACAAGTTAAACCATGAAATGAAAAAGCCACATGATTTTTCTTTTTTAAACAATTCATGGTTGATCATAATTGGAAACACCCTGCACCAAGCAACTAGGCTCTTATGATATGTTATTCCACTAAGAAACAATACATGATGTTGTTCAGATATGCCTCTTGTTTCATGAATTTAAAAAAGCAAGCATCTGGTCAGCATAGATTCTTCATGACAAATAATAATGATAAAAAAAAATCATTTAATTTCTTTAGTGTGGTGAAGTAGGGATTTTGCATCCACACTAATCTATATTAAAATGAGCTTCACAGTACTTTTAACTCTTGTGTCAAATGGTTAGAATAGTGTCACTCTGAACTGCATTAATATAACCAGGTGAAAGATTAACTTTTAAAGTGGGAAAAAAACCTGCTAGATTCTCTGGAAAAAGATGTTGCATGTCAGTACCTGCAAATACCTTTTGGGTTTATATGCCCAAGCATACTGTCAAGAGGTTACAATGTTCATCTGCTATCATGAACAAATCCCCCACAATTTCTAATGAGCATTAACTTTTAACAAAAGGTACTAAGAAACAAAATTATTTGCATTTGATGAGATACATTTACATGATAAATACTTATTTTACCTATGATCTTGTGCTGTAGTTTAAGCAGTTGAGTCTGTAGTAGAAGTACACATGAGAATGTGGGCTATGCTTAGTTGACTTAGAATTTGATATCATTTGTGTTTCGTGTAATTTTGTCAAGGTTCTTATACATTTTGTAGTACTAATATCTAAACATTAAAATGTAATTATGTGGAAAATAAAAGGATTAAATTTACAAATGTAATTATAATGAATTTATAGTGCTGGTCCAGAAATGCATTTTCCATATCAACTATAATAAATATAGGCACTTCTAATTTAAAATTAAAAAAACAGACATGCTTGTTTTTCCCAGGATTAATTTAATACAGCTGCAATTATATCTCTTAATTTCAGAGCTACAGCCAATGTGTACTATTAAACAAATTTGTATAGATGGCATTTAATCCCATTCTTAAGGATAAAATAAATTAGACAGAAACCCCTCAACATAGTACTCTCTGAAACATTTCAATTAGCCTCTCTCTTGCAAGCTGGGTATACAACCATTCAGAAGCATTGCATGAAATGAAATCAAGCAGCTTTCTCTGAGTAAACAAAATGCTAGAAAACAAAAATGTTTAGTCCTTCTGCCCTTCCACTGGGAGTTTGTACAAAGGACAGAAACACATAGGCAGAAGCAGGTGGGGAAGATACATAGAAAATTTGCCGCTGGAGAGATTTGTCTGTGTCAGACAGTCAGAGGCACTGCACAGAACACACACAGCATTTAACCATCATGGAACAAGAAGTCATGCTCCTGGTTGATGACCATTGTCACACATGTGAAATTGCCTCCCACCTTATGACCATCACACTATTCCCATACTAGTGCAGATTCAAGACCCAACAGCACACACATGGCCTCAGTGTGGCTGCTAGCATTTATTTACAGCTCTGCTCACTACAGCAAAAAGAAAGCACAGCTGTTCCCAGGTGGAGCCTGCCAGCAGTGTGGGAACTCCAGCAATACCACTTTGCACACAAAGTGAGACTCGAAGTTTCTTAAGAGACAGAATTTTTGCAAAACAACATGCTCACCTTCCAAGTGATGAAGAGTAAGGGTGGAAGGGATCAGTGACTAACACACTGAGCTACCTACCAACCCCATCTCCAGAGACACAACAACTGAATCAGCATGCCTGCCCCAAAACCACACACTAGGCAATACTCAGCTAAATTCTACCAAACCCTGTGTGTACCTCTGCATTTCTGACCTACTCACCTTATGAGGAGCGAGCCATTCCAACTCCTTAGAGTCGAGGGAAAGAAACAGTGACTTTTAAGCAACCATTTTTCTGCCCTGTTTTATATTGGGCTCTGATGAACAAGAGTTCTGAAAGATCTCAAACTCTGTGAAGTATACAATTTGGTATTCGTTTTAGGAACAGAGATGATATCCTTTTACACACCTTTACAATTGCAGGGAAGTTTGGTCAGCTGGGATGTCTAAGGCACATATGAGCCTCTTCTAATTTATATCAGTAGTCATTAACAAGGTCAATAAGTTTTGACAAGGAAGAAGAGCTCTTGTGAAGCAGAGCTTGATATTCTCACACAACTGCCAAATGAAATGCCATCAAAGTTAGTTGTCCTATTTCCAGCAGGTAACAGTGAGGTGGAAAAGAAAAAAGTACAGCCGGACTTCTGGTTCAGAGCCACAAATGAGCGCTTGACTGCCATTCTAGGTAACAATGGACAAACACCTAAGTTCAAGAACTGCTCCTGAGCCACTAGGCTGAAAACACATGCCTGAAAACACAACATTAGAGTGTTCACAAAGAGCTTAAAAGTATGTTTTTTCCCTCTCCTACTTGGGATAAAAAACAATCTTTTCCACTGGTTAAACTGAAGAAATACATTAAAAACTTTGATATTCACAGAAACAGGGATAAAGACTCATGTACGTTGTGGGAAGTCAAATTCAGTCCCCTTTCCTTTACAGTGGGTATCTAAGTATTCCATGAAAACAGTTGCAGTCAGAAAGAACAAGACAACTCTACGAAACAATATATGGTTAAGACATGCCATAAGCTGGTGAGGGGGAAAAGATGATTGAGATCTTTTTTCAGCCAGAAAGGTGCTGGACACTGGTCAGTCCTGGGTAAGTACTCTTGTCTCATAAATATTGTGGAGAACAGAAACACTACATCCAGGCACTCTTTCAAAGACTAATCCCTGCCTCCATCACTGCCAAATGGGCTTAGGCATCTAGTATCAAAAGAGGCTTCAGATTTACAAGACATCCCAGAGGAAGACATTTATCTTCCAGAGAGCAGCATGTTTTAAAACACAAGTTTCTCCTCAATTTTCACAGTCACCACCCTCCTGTTTTGTAAACTGATGTTCAGACAGCTTACCAAGGAGACAAAAAACAACTGGCATGACATACATTCACTAAAGTATTGCACCTGCCACCTAAACACACTGGATGGTCACACACTAAATGTTACCTGGCTATTGCAGAATTTGGACTTTCAGGTTAGGAGAAACATCCAGAGAAGTACATCATCTTGCACAAGAGATACACAGGGAGAGAAGTGAGAGAAAAAGGAAGCAGGGAAGGCATGAGAGGAACAACCTGGCATGCACAGGAAGGCAACCTTCTCCCTACAGCTTTCTCACCTTTGTCAATGTGAATCTGTCAGTAACAGAGAAGTGGGGAAAAGATGAAGCTAAGCAAGAAGTTTCATCATGTTCCATGATGAAAATACATCACCACTCCCTGAAACCATTTAGTGAAGTGAGCAATACAGTACTAAAGTGCTGTCCTTAATCAGGTTATAGCTACCTAATTCAGTTTCCTCTCTCTGACAGTGGGTCAAAAGCAGCTGCATACAAAATCCAAGATATGGATTTTGCAAATGGAGATACTGCCCAAAGTTCTCTTTACTTGTAAATGATTTATCTATAAGGATAAGCCAGCTTGTTAAAGACCATGAGACAAGCCCTTCTTAGTTTCTTGGTATTGTAGACTAGCAGCCTTTGGCACAGTGTATACTTTCTGAAAGCCAGAATCACAAATTTAGCAGAATGCCCCATCCCTTTTGATTTCAACACCTCCATCTCTTTCAGCCTTAATACTTTTCACTCTGCAGAAGACCACAAAGATGCCTCAAAAACAGCCACTCTAACCCAATCCCCCAGCAGACATTTCTCATTATTCCTTCAACAGTCCCAGTACTCAAACCAAAATGATGTCTCAAAGAATGATACTTGTGGATTTGTTATTCAAAAATTTTCTTCTATTCTCCTTTGTATCACATACTTTGCTAAGAAATGCTAGAAAAAATTAAAAAATATTTTTATGTTGCATTTTTCAAACAGGGAGATCTGTAACTTCTTACTCTGACTTTAATCTAGAGATGAATTAGCATTTCTTTCTGCAGTTGATACAGATTTTATTGCATACAGAAGCTGGTATTGTATTAAGACATGAAAGGAAAAGATGTATTTTTGTTACATGGACATGATAAATATCATCTACGTATCACTCCCAGAGGCTAACTAATACTCTGTCGGAAAGTAGAGGCAAAAAGCTTAGTGAACTGTTCAGAAAAATAATTTAGGTGCTTAAAACTTATCTTCTGAGAACACCAGTTTCAAAACTGGATGCTGGTCATAAAGTAATTTGTGAAAGCAGAAAGCATATAATTATGTCCTCTTTCTTACTCATATTTTACTTTCTTTCTCAAGCAAGAAAGACAGATTATACTGAATGAATGCAATTGTTGCTAGCTCCACTGGATACACCCTGAATCCTCCCCATCTAATAGTTTACTGCAAAGAAAGTGAAGCAAGCCCAGAATGATTTGCTCTACAAAACCAAACAGATGCTAAAGCTTTGCTTTTTTAAGAAACATAAAGATAAATGCAAAGCACCAAGTTTACCCACCCTCAGGACCAAGACTGTGAGACAAGGAATCGATCTCAGTTTAGAAAACAGCACTTATTTCATTTGTTTTTTCAGCCATGAGAGTGCAGTAGAAAATATTACCTCCCTCATGAAAAAACAAGCAAAAAACCAAAAAAGTGCAACCTATTAAAGTATGAAAAATACTATGCTCTCAGAGCACACTGTGCTTTCACAGCACTTTTCTCAAAGCTTCAAAGGGATTTCTTTAAAAAGATCCAAAAAATTAGTGTCAATTACTTTCAACATTACTAGCTCCCTCTTACTAGTGCAAGACGCACTTTCTTCCATAATTATAAGAGTTCTCAGTAAATATTTACAGAAACAGAGGTGTACTCTACTGTTTCACCAGTTTTTTCCTCCTCTCCCAAGTGCTCTTACACAAGTGTCTTTGTTTTGTTCTATGGCTCCCCATATTTGTTGCCAACAAATATATTTATAAGCAACCAATTACATTTAATTTTCTAAAAAAGGCTCACCAGTACCAATACAGCATTTTTTAGAAATACATTTTACTTATAGCAATATGTCTGACCACACAACTACAGAACTGACTCTCCTTTTTCTGAAATTGTATTATGTTGCCAGGATTGCTTCTATAAAACAGATAAAACACACCTTTGTCACTTAAGATGGAATACTTTAGAGTTTGGCTTTAGTCCCAAGATGCTTAGCAGAGAAATCCCCTAAATTTCAGGGAGGTTTTCCAACACATCAAGACCTGCATGAATTTTCTCCTACTGTCAGCATTCCAACTCTTTAAAAGCTACTTAGGACATCTCAACTAGGTATGATGAACACCCCAAGATACCATATTAAGGAACTGTAGGATTCCTGTAGGATACAATGCAGTAGCTGAGACTTTATAAAGCTATGATGCTGTTCTAGAAGAACAGAAAGATGGCAGGCACTGCCATGAAGAAATGCTTTGCAGAACACCAGTACTTCCCCCAAGGCATCTGCACCTTTAAAGCCCAAGTTTGTCTGCAAGTGCTAAGGCCCTGATACTGTTGCATAAGTCACATATTGTGATTGACCAGGAAATATATTGAAAAGTTTTCAGACAACAGTGCAGAAGCTGCACAGCTAGAGAGAACACAAATCCCTTTTAATTTCACATTTACTGAACAAGTACAATATATCATCAACTAACTAAAGCACAGTCCAGGTCAAGCAGGAATACATAACTATGCCAGCTGATCCACATACAAATATCAGTCTCATTTCAAGTCCTTCTGCATAAAATAAGACTCTGCACAGCAAAGCTGATCTCACAAGCTGCAGATTTCTGGAAGTTAGATGTTCTATTTATGCCAAGCATATAGGCTGCCCCTATAGTCAAGGGAGGTGGTTTTGTGCCATCTCCAAGTCTGGCTTTGACTAGCATCTTCAATATTTAAAAGGCCCCTGTATCCTTTTAATGACTACTTACAGAAGACAGATCCTTCTTTGAAGAGGAGTCTTTTGGTAGGCTCCTAAGGTGCAAATGTAGGGATTACACAGTTATTACTACAGTTCTGCATAAAGTACAACAGCACTGGCTAGGTGAAAAAGAATCACCACATACCTAGAAATCTAAACCAGGAACACAGACCCTTAGGATATGCTGGAGACACTTGAGTTGCAATCTGCAACACAGAGGACACTAAGCAGCTTCACACATGACACATACTTGAAGGTCCCTTAAGATTCCCATGTCCTGTGGTTAACCTACAGCCTCTCTCTTTTAATTAGAGTCATGTCCATCAGACCAAAACAGGATCCCAGCACAGCTGAATTTCACAAAACCTATTAAGAAAAGCACAGATAAATTGCCTCCTCTGGAATATCCTCCCTCAGCTTGCAAATAATCCCATCCCGTCGGGGCTAAACAATCCTACCAAAACATTTCTACAGCAAACACAAGACGCTTGTTTACAAATTGGAAAAAATCAAGCAACTTGAGGCACTAATAAAAGATACAGCAATTTTGAGTGTCTTTCCTTTTGATACCTCAGCCTCTCCAGTAATCATCACCAAAAAAAAAAATAAATTCAGATTCAATCTATATTTGAGACAAGAGATGACAGATACACATTCCTATAGAGCAGGAATAAGCTTTGGACAAAATCATGGAACCATGCCCACAAAAGACATATGAAATAAACCCATAATGAGCAGGCTGTAAGTGACTGGTTTCTCTGTATCAAAGCTTTTCAAATTACAGTACAAAATAGTCTGTGGACTGCATTAGAGGTCCTTATCTCCAGTAGCTATTTTTAGCTAAAATACCTTGAAAAATTAATTGAAGCAATTAATTATTACTATTCCAGAAAGACATTATGTGGTTACAAATGGCCAAAAAAAAGGACCTGAGACAATCCACGACAGAGAGGAGAAATGGTTCTGAGCTTCCCTATTAATATCTCACCACTGCTACAAAAAAATCTTGGAAATCTCTGCCAAATTAAAAGTTACCACATTCCAGAAACAGGGAAGTTGAAGAATATTTTCACCATATACACCAAGAAAAATACACCTACTAGGAAAAAACCTCCAGCAGCACGTGATTCAATGAAGAATCAGAATTTCAAACTTAAAAGACAGACAGTAAGGCTGCTCATTCCAACCACTACAGTCATAGCCACTGTATACTATATCCCATACCACTTATTTTCAACATTTTTCCTAAAATAAATTACAGAATTCACACAAGTTCCTCTTGCTCCTGAATTGATTTACAATTATCAAATATGAGACAACAGGCTTTTATGTATTAAGCACAAACAAAGCTAATTCTTACATCGAGTAAGAAAATAATGTGTATCTGATGTAAATAATGAGTTAATATATTTTGAGACATACCAAAATGTTTAACTACAGAAGCAAAATTAAGATCTTAGTCAAGTATACACAAACACAACGCAGCTATACTAATGAATAAGATAAAGCCACTTAACAGCCCAATAAAACAGTTGGTTTACATGGTAAAAAATAAAATGAAGATTGAAAAAAATTAACATACAGATTCAATAAAAAACTTCTTTTGTTCTTCAGCAGAACTTAATAGAACTTTGTCTTCAGAGTAGAGTGAAGTGTCAGCTGCTCAGGTAACCCACAGAAAACAAATTGGAAAACCCCTCAAGAAGGCAGGCAAAAATGAGTGCCTGATAAAGGGGTTAAGACACCCAACTAAAGACAGGATGCACACACTTCATTCCAGTAGAGGCAGAGAGTTAAAGATGTCTCCTGTGCATCACTTCTCAAAATAACTCACTATTTCCTATGAATATATTCTGAAGTCCCAGCACCTCTTCTTTTTTTTTTTTTTTATTATAAACCCTTAATTCTGTTCTTCCTATGCTTTATTAAGCATACAGCATAAACTGCACTAAATCAATACCCTTTTTTAGCAAAGTAGAGTAGAATAGTTAAGCAAAGTAAGTGGAATACCAGCCCAAATCTACATGACACAAAGTATCATGGAAATAACCCTCAGTATGTGCTTTTAAAAAAGTATGGTTGAAATGTTGTCACCCTGTAAAAGTGACAACAGCCAATTATGAGAACACAGAAAAATTATAACATCTACTGAGGAGTGAGAGGAATAGAAAATATTGCAGCATTTTCTCTTAATGTGACAACATAGCATGCACATGGCCAGTATGGCAATTAAAGCCTGCCATGTTTGTGACTGATGAAGCAGACCCAAGATTTAAGGAATAATTTCAGACTCAGAAGATTCTCTAAATGACCCCTCACAACAGCTCCATCAAACAGCAGCCTGGCATCCAAACATTCTCCACAGCTCATTCACAGCACGGTCCTGCTCTCTGCATTCCAGAGATGCACACCAGTTCCATGGTGCTCACTCAAGCTCCAAGATCTAAGCTGTTGCTTCAACTTCCTCACACAGTCAAGTGTACAGGTACTAAAATAAACGTCCATCAATTGCCTTCCTGAGGGCTGAATCTGACTTCTCCTAAAAATCAATATTTCACTACTATCACATTCTGATTTTTTTTTTTTAATAGCAGATATACATTCAACATCCAAGTATCATCAATTTATATATTTATTTAGAATCCACACAATCTACCATTGCTATGAAAATACATCAATCAAGATTAAAGTTAAAAGCTCATTTTTACTGAATTTTCATTTGACATTTGAAGATTAAACCAGAACTGAATAAGAAGTCACCTTTCTATAGATATCCAAAAGAAAGCAATATTATCTTAGCACTCAGAGCATATTAAGAATCTCCCTGGTATTTGTGACAGCAACTGCTAGACTATTTGGATTTTAAAACAGTAAGTACTAACAGTTTAAAGTTTATGGCCAATTCTTTCAAGTATTCTGTGCATCAGGGTCAGATATAGATATATTATATATATATTTTTCTAATGTTCCTCCACATAGTTAATTTTCTATAACTATTGATGAAGTCATGAGCACTAATTCTGTAACTTCAACATTCAGAAAGTTATGTAACTTTGTCTTGTTACACAAGACTGACTCCAAGCATAAATGTTTGACATTTTATGCCAGACTAAAACTAACCAATTGAAAGTAATTTTAAACTAAGTAACTTTTCATAGTTCACAAACAATTTTCACAGAAAACACCACAACAAATCTTGACTATTTCTGTATAGGATTGTTACAATGAAAGTGTAACTTTTTGTTATGTTAAAGTAATATTATAGTTATATTTCATTAATTTTGGCAGAACTAATTTCTCAGGAATGAAAGCTGTTGTAAAAGATGCAAGTCCACTCTCCTATAAACTTTACCAAATGTTTATGATGTAAAAATAAATGATGTTACAACACAACTGAGTGCAACTGACTTTCAGAAGAACTTTACCTCCTCCTTCCAGTTCCAAATCTCATTATTCCATCGCAAGAAGTCTTTTTAGGTATAAGTGAAAATTTTGATTAGACACATCACCTGATTTTCATTCACCTTTTGAAGTAAACTAAAAACAACTCACTGGAGCTTTTTTAAAAAATCACTACCAGAGGAATGAGTAAAAAGACTTCATAAGAAATTTACTCCATAATTTCTCAGTAATTCAAGCATGAGAGAGACCAGAGTATCTGAAGCAGTCAATTTGGTTAATTCAAGCATGAGAGAGACCAGAGTATCTGAAGCAGTCAATTTGGTGCTGTAAAAGTTTTGCATCCATTTGTCAATTCTACTCTTATTCTTTTAAATAATGCTAAAATGTTACATTGCCAGTTATTACAAGTTTCCATAGCCTAAATCATCTCCATCAGTAAAGGCAAACTAAAGCAAGAACATTTTTGTTTTCTTGCTCTTAAGCAATTATTCAACACCTTCTTCCACTTTCTACATAAGAGTTAAGCCTAACCTGGCCCCAAAAGACTGTTGTTGTCTTGTTCTATCAATATTGTGATTTCTAGTGGGAAAAAGCCTAGATTCAAAGCAAAACCAAATCAACAAACAAAAAAAAAATCACAAACAATAAAAAAAAGAAATACCAACAAACCAACCTAACCCAAAACAGAAAAAATGTCTTCATAATTCTGATTCTCTACCTTACCCTGACAATGCCACTCAATTTAATGAGGTAGACATTGTGACTGTCATAAACACTTTTTAAAATACTGTACTGCCTTAGAGGACACAATGTAAGAGACAAATCTAAACCAGCTTAGATCTTGTTTCATTGACATGATTTTCCCACTGTTACTGGAATGATTTATTGATTTGTCTTTGACTGAAGAGAATCAAAGTCCTCTGCCTCGAGTTGCATTTACAGTGGTGCTCTTAGTCTACTTTAAAGTACCTGTTAAACAGACTTGGAAATTGAAACTCAACAGAGCAGTGAGTTTTTCATCTTACATTCATCATCACAGCACGTATCAAACAAATTTTACTAAAGCATCACTTGGAAATAAATTGGAAAATTCTGTGAAGTGCTCTACTGTTTCTAAGAAACTTCTGCTGTTTGTGATTATCAGCAAGTTTGCTATTTTGGCATCACACTAGAGCCCCAGTGCCTCAATTTCTGACCCCTTCAAACAAAAACAAGCTGCTCAACAATGTCTAATCCGTGCGTCATGTAATCCTGCTTAATACCCTACAAACTCTGGGTAATATTTGGGTAGTTTTTAAATTTAGCAAAGAACATCCTGGCCTAGTTCAAAGATACCCTTGCCTTGGGTAGTGTCCCCTAGAAACATCGCCCACACTAATTTCAAAGAAGAAAAGCAAATGCACACATACGCGTAAGAGAAATGAACAAAAAATAAGAGACTGTGGTCCAATGTCATAATGAAAACACAAAATTACAAATCAAATTATTGAAACGGGAATGCATTATGCAAACACCAAACACACCACTCAAACAATTAAAGAGGCATTCTGACTTTCTAACAGCGCTCAAGGCCCCATTTGCCAGCGCAAGTGCATCTGACCCGCTGCTCCCAGCGAGGGCAGGCGGCCGCAGAGAACAGCGGCACAGCCAGCGCAGTCACGCGAGCCTTCCTCCCATCAACACTGAGCTATTAATACAGCTATCCTTCTGCCAGGGAAACAGAAAATCCCTTCTTTGAGACGCCCTTTGCTTTTTGAAGCATCATTATCTTACAAGTGGCTCATACTACAAACACTACCAAAGAGGTCTGAACTAAGTCCCATTATGATTTTTCAGCAGACTACTCTGACTGTCCTACCTAAGATCTCTCAGACCCTCGCTGAAGGACAAATATGTTCCTATTTTGTTTAGGCTGTCAGGCAGACAGTCTCCAATCATTAGCCTCTTGTCAACAGCAATGCTGGGGTAGATTACTACTGTGTAGTGCTTGTAATGGCAGGTGCATGGCCCTGGGGCTGCCATCTGCCAGGAAGGAAGTGTTCTCCTCTAGGATGCTGAAGAGATTGACAAATAATGTAAACAAAGCACTGAATCATTCCTAATCTATGCAATAAAGCTATTACATTACTCTTCTGCAGTGTAGATGTCACCATCAGAGGTGGGGACTTAGGCTTGTGACTCGGGTTGCTTTTTCCAAACTATTTTTGTGATTGATATACTGAGACAAAGAACACACTCTGAAGTAACTTTTATTTAACTGAGATGGACAATTCTAGAATTGAAAACAAAAAAAAAAAAAAACAACAAAAAACACCCTAGCATCAAAGACGTTTCTTTTGGAAAGTATCTCCCCACTGTTCACTTGTAACAAGCTTCTTTCCAGAGTATATTTACCCTGTGAGCAAGAACTTGATTTTTTTTAAAATTACTATTTTTGATACAGCTATATATTTGGGGTGGTCAAAAATTGATAAATGTTTTGAAGTATTTTTTAAAGCAAAAATAATAACAGAACTCCAAATATTGTCCTTGGTCTTTTAAATTAATTTCTAAAGGGATTTCTCATGATCAAATTGAAAATCTTTCCTTAACAGTCCCAGTTTAGTATCGAATTTGTCACCTGAGCTACCAAGCAATAGCTTAACTCCATGGAAATAAGTAGGCACTTAGCTATTCTTCAGGAAAGTTACTCATTACTGTTTAACTGACTACACAGAGATTATGAACTACTGCTGTCTCTGAGCCAGCTTCAAATGTTACTAGACATGTTAGCACTTTAAAACACCAAGAAATACTTTTAGGTGACCCTCTGTAAAGATGTAAGCAATCTTTGCATTGATTTTTCTGTGGTTTGCATCAAGCTTGTAATTTCCAAGACTTAAAAGCTTGCGCTAGCTACAAACACAGCTCTGCAACTGAGGGATTCATTCTCCCTGTATTAGTGTGGAAACTGCAAATATAATCCAAACCAGTAATCCTGGCTTCCTCCAAAGCTGACAGAGATGCAGGGTAAAATGCATTCTACTTTATAGCTGGCATTTAAAAGACAATGGGAGCAGCCACCTTTGCTGGTTCTGTTTGCTGCTGCTGGTTCTCTAGAGCCCTGGCAGACTGACTAATCCAAGAAGCCCACATGCTAGATAGCTAAAGGCAGTTGACATAAACAGAAGTGTGAAAAAACAAAAAACCAAAACAACAAAACAAACAAACAAATTTTCCTTTGAGAACTCAGCTGCAGGAGAGCCAGCATTTTCACCAAACGACAATAAGGGGACTATTGAGCTGAACTTGGCTTTTCAAAGCTGCCACTCTTGACCCCCTACACACATACGCACAAAACTTTAAAAATAACTACATGCCAGACAACAGACACAAAGAAAACACATCTGAACTTTGGAGGTCACTACACCATCTCAAGTATATAAAAAATCAAGGGATAATACTAATTTCCATGCATACACAGATCACTTCTAAGCAAATATTGTAAGAAGCTACAAAAAAACCCAGAGAGTTGTGAAACCCTCATAATTACACATATATACACTTTAAATTGCTATTACACATAGCGCATCAACTTAATGTTAAAACTTCCACAAAATTTGCTACATCATGACTAACACAATGAACACAGACAAAAAGAAAAAAAAAAACATATGGACAACCAGTATAAAAAGTATACTATATTTCAACAAATTCAGAAGAAAAAAAAAACCACGGATATAAACTTTTTTTTTAGATGTTTATTACTTTAACAAGAAATATATTAATGGTGCTTTCAGAGAAAAACTTATAGACAGAAAATACCTGGATGTAATTATGCTGCCATTTAACTGCTGAATAGGTAGGGAAGTTAGTTTTCATACAGTAACTGGCTAAATTTTTCAGTGGATGCTTGCTGTGTTTTAGCTTATAAACCACTTCAGCATTCCAGTGTAATTAACACTATTTTAGAAATAAGAGCAAATCAAGTGTTAAGAAACCCACGCTAGTCTCTCCTTTCAAAAAAACAAACAGACAAAAAAAAAAAGACAAACCAACCCCACCATATAAAACATGCCCTAATACTCTTCCTGTTCAAACACTCCTTTCTTCTTCTTACTTGCAAACAAACGTCAGTCTATGTAGCTATCTTGAAAGAAATCAAGTAATCAGAAGCAATAATCAACCTAAGCATTTCCTCTGCCTTGAGCAATGACTGTACTGGTTCATTTTAGAACAAGCCCACCATTCAATCTGGTCTATAACAATTTATCTTAAATGACTCCAAGTAACCATGGCATTCTTTCTATGAGCAGTATAGCTAAACATCATCTAAAGCAAAAAAAAGTCTAATAGATGTCACGATAGTCTATCTGCTTGTAACAAGCTGACACCCATACAATCAACAAAAATTAAGGAATTAAAAGCTTCATTTAACCCTAGTTAATAATTTCAGATAATTTCAGTTTATATTTTGTGTTTCATTAGTGGCACTGCTAGGTTCAGATATAACCATTTTTGTTAGGTCACCTGCAAAGTGCCATCTGAAGATAGTAAATGATTTTTGAGAGGTCTAAAGAAAACCTCAAATTTTTAATTCTAAGTGCAAGTTAAAAACTCAAGCTATATAAGTTATTAAAAGTAGCTCAGTTCTTTCTGCTGTTAGTTTGATGTTCTTACAGAATTTAACAGTAATATAAACTACTACAATGGATTTATTCAAAAAAGACTTTAAAAGTGCATAGATTTCTAACATGGCATACAGTTCTTTTAATACTTTAAAGAAGTCATTTTAAAATGAGCACTAATTTTGTTAAAGAGACAAACATTCTCATGCTGCTCTGAGAACCAAAACTTTTTGGCAGTTGGCATATGAAGAGGAGGTAAAAAAAAAAACCTAATAATATCACTCATTGTGTAAAGTAATCCCAAAGCAAAAGGAAACAAAGTTTATGTCTTCCACAATCTAAAATGCCATTAGAAAGACAGAGGAAGAGATTTCTTAAAACAGGCTTTTTTATTGTTTAGGTGCAAACATAAAACCCTCACAAAACTAAAAGCTAATTGACAAGGAGAGTGCAAGGGGTGGATCACTATCACCAAAAAATCACCTTATTATGATTTTAAGTAGATGCATTACAGCTGATGGCTTCTCCAAACAAATCAAGGCAAAAGAAACTGACACAGGAGGGAAAGAACCCTCAAGGTTTTTTGCATTATTACACATAGCATCTGTTCAATTTTAGAAAACCAGTAGACCAACTACTAGAAACAGTTACAAGTTAGGACTACAGAGCACTCTGTGAATGGAAAAGAAAACAAAAAATTAAAGATAACCCAATCTGGTGATTTAGATTAAGGAAAATTCCCTATTATACACCCAGTAAATTTAATGGTAATCTTAATTAATAAATCCAGGACTGCACACAAAGGGTAAAATCTTAACTCCATTGAGACATAAACAAAATTTCTATTTGACTTCAACTTTGACTTCAGAACTATGGTCCACCATAAAAAGTCATATCATTGTTGTGTGTAATCTGTCATAAATATACTGGAATAAATAATACACACTTTATGAGAAAAATGAGTGCAAACATCTCCATAAATAATGAAATCCATACACAGTCCATATGTTTCTAAGCAAAAAAGCGGTCATAATTTAAGAACAAAGGCTTGTTATTAGCAAGCAACACATTTTAACCCACCAATAACAGTATTATTTTATTTACATATCAGATGAAGGCAATTGTTTCCCCAACTCCTAAATATCTGCACACTTTTAAAACACAGTAAAACTAAATGAAGCAATAATTTCAAGCAACCTTTTAACTGTTCTGTTTCGACAGCAGCTGTGGATGCACTCCTTGCTCTTGCCATGACAGGATAATATGGGCAGAGATTTCCAAAAGCAAAGCACTCCCTAAAGCAGAGGCAAGTTACTGACAGCAGAGAAACACACTACATGTGAAATCCAGCCACCTTTAAATTATATAAATAATTTCCCCTAAAACATTTAGCCACATGAAAACTGCTGCTATAGACTTTAAGGAAGAACTCAAACTGATTTTTTACATGTATTTTGCACTAATCAAAATATTAATTTTCTGAGAAGGTAATTACAAGGAGCTTGTTTGTATACTCTGTATTTCAGAGTCTCCTGTTCTAAATATTAAACAAAAGTGGGTTCTCCATCATTTTAGAATTACTAGAAACCACTCTTGAAGTAAAAGTTCTCACTTTTCTAATGTAGTTAAAAACAAAGTTTGAAAGAAGTGTGAACTAAACACACAAGGCTGATTATATAATCTCTCCCTTGTGCAAATCAGTAATTTTTACAGAATTAGCCTTTCTCAAACCTACAAAAATTACTACTGTTGAAATAATCTTGTCTATGAGCAAAATACAGTTTTCTTTAAACAGATTATGTTTCTCAGTAAAATATTAAATTCTTAGTAGTGTCCCAAATCACCATGTTTGAAACTCAAATACATTACCAAACTTTTAGGTGACCTTTTCAAGTAGTGGCAGAAGACCTTCCATAAACAAAGTTCAGTGTGAAATCCAATGAAAACCAGAAGGGAAACTAGGAAATTTGCAGAAGTTTATTATTTGATTAAACTTACACCAACTAAGTCCTTTATGATGTATTTTGCCTTCCCCATGCTGCGACTTTCCCAGTTGGGAGGCCACAAGTGCAATTAACCTGATGCCCACCCCATTTTTGGTACCCAACCCACTGTTGGCTGAGGATGCTGGTGGCGTGAGGTTCTTCCTTACTACCTTGGCCTTACTCTGGTTCCATCCATCCATCCATCCATCCCTGCATCCCGTACCTCTGAGTGCACCCTACAGGCTGGCACCCTTCTCAGGGAAGCGAGGTGCTGGAGAAGACAGCCCACCTCCTACAGATAGGGTCAATCCCAACGAGCCTCCCCGCACCATTCCTCCATGTGATCTGCGTTTAGAAGCTTACAGGAAAGAGGAAAAACAAACACACATGCAGATTAAATATTAAAATAAGGCAAGCCTATAACCGTCCTTGGACAAACACACGCAGCAGCAGCGCTGAGCCCTCTCCGCTGTAAGGCTGTAACACCAACACGGCTGCGTTCTCCGCGTTATCCTTTTGTTTACAGGATGGGAAGGACAGCGCTCGCTTCCCTCTCCTTATCTGACCGCTCCCATTCCCGCGTGCCGCCTGCCGCGCTCCGTGCCGGGTTTTCCCGGTAACCCCTCCCCCACCCCCGCCTTTCCCAGCCCAGGGTCAGCAGTTTGGGGAATGCTGTGGAAATAGCTCTTTCCCAACACCGGGCTTCATTTGTAATTGAGGCTGGAGGTGGCTCAAGACAAGCTCCTCGTTTCTGCGAAAAATCCGTTTGCAAAGCAAAGGGGCGTGATCGTCTGCTGGCGCCCAGGACCGCCACCCCAAGGCCGGGCAAGGAGAGCGGGGGCTGCAGCATCCGCACCGGGCTCGGGCAAGCCACAAGGATCCTGAAAGCGACCCCAGCAAAACTAAAAGCAAGAGACAAATAAGGCTCGGCCCTCAACCCTTCCAGTCATTCAGAATAAGCCTTCGTCTTTTCAAACTCTGACATTGCATTCAACAATCCTCTCGTCTTAATTAGGTTCAAAGCTTGCTCTGCAAACGGTGGATCTCTCATCTTTTCCATCTTCCTGTACCTCCTATCAAAAGAGAAAATATTTTCTTCTTCAAAATCAACTAGCTACTAAGGAAACACAAGGAAAAAGAAAATTGCAAGTGGCTCATACAAGCTTTTGCTGCTCACTTGTTATCAACGCCTCTATCGGCACTGTGAATAGAGAAGCAATACCTATTCTTCTCCAAGCAACTACTACATGGCTTGTCATTTCACCCAGCTATACCCATGAACACATATTACTGCTATCTATGCATAAGAGCTTGACTACCGTGTCTGTCATAAATCCAAGAGCATCCTTACAAGCATCTCATTATTGACTTTTCCTCCTTGACAGACTGGGTGTTCCGTGCCCTCCTCAACCAGCCTCCAGCTGTGTACAAGCCCTAGCTCACTGAGAGAAGGGGCAGTACTGTTTTGAGGAAGAAGAAAAGGTATTTGTTTCTTTTTTTCTCAGCATAACCAGCACCTAATTAAAGGAATAGCTACCTACTGAAAAGCAAAATTCTCTCTAACCCTAAATTTCAGACTTCTTCAGTTTGTCACGCAACACTTGAAACCCATGAGCCATCAACCAGAACATTGTTACACACCAACACAGGCTGGGCCCTTAAGTGAAATACGCCACACAGCAGCTCAAGCACATAGTGACTTCTGGAAAGAATTACCGATTTTTAAATTCACATTCCATGCTCACTATGACTTACTGTCAAACTTTTGCAAGAGATAAGGTATTTCAAAACCATTATATTAATTTTATCCTTCTCAATTTGATATTACAGACCTTCTCAGCTAGAGAGCCAAGGATTGTTTCTGTAATCTGATGTTCCCAGTCAAACAATCTTGGTCTTAACTCAATCATTTTATACTTTTAAATAGCATCTAGAAGTTGCATTAACATAAACTATTTAGGTCAAATTTTCCAAACACTCCAAAAATATTACTTAAGAAAACTCTTGAATACAGCCCAAACATAGAAACCGAGTAAACAGCAACTTCTCGTGCGGTACCCAGAAATATAAACACATAATAACGACACAGTAGTACTGAAAAAATTCAACCTTTTTCCTCATACAAAGAGCCACCAAGTTCCTCGAAGACTGCTTATTACATAAAAAGGGATAAAAGTGACTTTTAAGGAAGCAAAGAGACATAGTGCTCTACACAACAACACATAACCTTGGTAAACACAAAGCACAAACACACAGCAGGCACTGTCAGACGTAGCTACTCACCTTTCACAGCACTGGCTTCTTTCAGGTTGTGAGACAGGAAGTCTATGCTGGCATAGGTGCTCATCTCTACTCCATTGATGCCCCCATTCAGGAGGTGCCTAGCTTTCAACCTGGATTTGTCACAGTTTGCCAGGGACCCATCCACTACATCAATGGCGATGTAGTTGAGGCCATTCTGGAAGCCAGCCGAGGTCTCCCGGCACATGGGACTGCTACCCTGCTCCTCCTCCAGGCCTTCGCTTTTCCTGAGGGACACGTTCTCCACCGAGGCCGAGTTGTGTCGTTTGGGGTTGTGTGCGAAGGAGGGGGACACTGGGGTCACAGTGGTGGTGGAGGAGAAAGTTTCTGAGCTGTGCCTCCTCCGCCCCTGGGGATCTGCCCGGATTACTTTGGCCCCCCGATTCGGGTCTGGGGGAGGGCTGGAGAGAATGAAAGCCTCCACCCCAGAAAGGGTGAGCCTCTTCAAGCCAGATGTGGGGCTGGTGACCCGGGCACTTTCTGGTTTCTGAACGATGGGTTGAGGTGGGGTAGTGGGCATGCCAAAGGTCATCTCGGTGTAATCACCGCCATCCGATGGGCTGGACGAACAAGCAACCCCCACAGCCGCCTTCAGGTAGCACCCATTGGGCTGGCTGGTGCTGGAGGAAGAACCCGGAGAGAGAGCTTCCAAGGAGCCCACTGAGACCGTGCCCGACTGGGAGGGTGACTGTGACCCGAAGTCAATGTTCATGTAGTCGGAGAGAGGGGAGCGCCTCTGCCCCGTGCCTGAGCCCAGGGAGGAGGCTGGGCTGTCAGCAGGCAGCGAGGGCGGAGAATACACAGCAGCATCCCCAAAGTCAATGTTGATGTATTCACCAGGGCTCTTGGGCTCAGGCGGCAGAGGGTGCTCGTTCATGCTGGGCAGCATCGTCCGCAAGGTCTCCAAAGAAAGGCGGCTGGGCCGGGCCACCCGCTGGCACCGCTGGCTAAGGAAGCTCTCGGTCCGGCTGTGCCGCAGGGGCGAAGGCACCGTGTGGCTGGAGGGGGCGAAGGTGCCTGCAGGCAGCTGGCTCGCTCCACACACCGCCTCCTCCGGGATCATCCTCCCCGGGGAGTTCATGAACACATACTGGTCACTGTCCTTTGCCAAGCCCTGGCTCTTGTAGGAGCGGGGTAAGGAGCTGTATGAATAGCAGCTGGGCTTTGTGGGCTCACTGGACCCGTGCCCTGAAGGGGCAAAAAAGAAGTCTGGGGGGGTGAGGGAGGGAGCGTGGGGCCCGTTCTGGGGGTCTCGAGGGGACATATTGATATAGTCGCCGTTACTCAGCCTTCCATCTGAGCTCTCCACTGACAGCTTGGAGCCGCACCACATCCGCATGTACCCGCTATCGTCAGGGGAGCTCTCCCCAGGCGAGCTGGTCTTGTAGCTGCTCCCGTTCCCCGGGGACCCACTACCCACCCCTGCCCGAGGCTGCAGGATCTGCTTGGGGGCAGACACGCTGGTGGGGCTCATGGGCATGTAATCATCGCTGCCCCGGCTTCCCTGCCCTAAGGATGCGGCCACACCGGGGGTCATGGGCATGTAGCCGTCATCATCTCCCCCTCCTCCCCCCACTGCCGGCGGGCCCAGATTGGTGCTGCTGCTGCCGGAGCTGCGGTGAGAACCGATCTCGATGTCCCCGTAGTCCTCGGGGTAGGGGGTGTAGGTCACTTTGGGGGAAGCCCCGGCTTGGCAGGAGGGGAAGAGGCGGCCGGCGCTGCCGGCGAAAGTGGCGCGCATCAGCGTGTACTCGTCAAGGGAGGCGGAGGAAACCTGCGGCGCGGCGGGTCGCTGCCGGCACGGCGTGGTCAGGGAGTAGGTCCGCTTCCGATGGCACCTGTCGCTGGCAGCGTCGGGACAGGGCCGGTAGCAGAGGCGGCCACTCGGAGGCCGCTCCATCGCCATGTAGCCGTAGAGGTCGGTGCCGCCCCCCGGGTCCCGCACCGGGGGAGTCTCGGCCACCGACTCGGGGGTGTTGCTGCGATTGCTGGCAGTGGAGGAGGAGGAGAAGGGCCGGAGGTCGCCGCCTGGGCTGGAGCCGTACTCATCGAAGGACATAAAGCCGGCGTCGCTGGGGGAGCCGGACACGGAGGCGCTGCCGCTGGACGGGCGCTGCGGGTGATGCGGATGGGCAGTCTCGGAGCCGAGGCCGCTACTGGAGGAGAGGCTGATGGGGCTGGTGGCGGAGGGGGGCGAGTGGGAGGCGGGCATGGACATGGAACGGCTGCTCTGCAGCCCGCCACCGCCGGCCAGAACCGGGAGCAGCTTCCCCGCCTGCCGCCCCCCGCCGCCGCTGAGCGTGTGCGAGCGGCTCAAGGGGGTCCGCACGGGGCCCGGGCTCATGGGGCTGCCGGCCGCAGAGCCCACCCGGCAGCCGTCGCCCTCGCTGGCCGTTCTCACCCGGCACGGCGTGCACTTGGTGCCGGCGCCGGCGGCGAGGCTGTCGGTGCGGGAACGGCGGAGGAGGCCGGTCTGGCTGGGAGGCAGGTTGACCAGGTGGTGGTGCCGGCGACCGGGCACGGTGATGGGGTGGGTGGCGGAGGCGCCGCTGCCGCCGGGCCCGCCGGCCCCGCCGGAGGAAGAGGAGGAAGAGGACTGGCTCTTGCTGCGGGGCCGGAACTCGGACAGCTCCTTCAGCGCCTTCATGGCCTCCAGGATGGTCTCGTGGATGTTCTGGGCCACCACCGAGTCGTCCGCTTGCATCCAGAGCTCGCCGGGACCGGTGGCGGCCGAGCGCCCCACCTCGATGAAGAAGAAGCTGTCGGAGTGGCCGCAGCGGCGGATGTTCATCAGCTGCAGCGTGACAGAGGGCAGCTCGCAATTGAGGCGCACGAACCCAATGGTGCGGGCCGAGAGGCAGAGCCGGTGGACTCCGGTGAGGTTTTTACTCTGCCCCAAGCCCTTGGGCTTCAGCGTCACCTGCCAGACCTCTCGGTAGGCAGCGGTGGCGGGCGTGATCAGCCCGTAGTTAAGGTCTTCGCCGGCGGCGGCCAGGGAGGCGGCGGCCGCGCCGCAGGAGGCGGAGAAGGGGGAGGCGAGGTGGCGGTAGGGGGACCCTTGGCAGGCCGCCTTGCCCTCGTTGAGCAGGTCGGTGAGAGCCCTGTACCAGCCCTCCTGCTCCTGCTCGTTCTCGGCAGCCACAGCGAAGTACTCGTCCTTGGTGTAGAGGGCGATGAGGTACTTGTGCTTGGCGTCCGCCCGCTTGTTGATGTTGAGGCAGGAGTCCAGGGCGATCACCCGCTTGGGCGCCCCGGACTTGTTCCTCCATTTCTTCTCGCTCTCGTAGTACTCCAGCCGGGCGCCCCCCGCCTCCTCCCCGCCGCCGCCCGGGCCGCGCAGCACGAAGAAGCGCTTGTGGCCGTGCTTCTGCTTGCGCAGGTACCCGCACTTCCTGACGCCCTGGTTGTTGTTATTGTTGTTGTTCAGGTTGGGGCCGGGCGGGGAGCTCAGGGGGGGCAGCAGCCCCAGCACAGCGGGGCTCGCCATCCCCAGCCCCGCGGCGGGAGCGCCGCCCGGCTCCTCTCGCTGCTGTCGCCGACGCTGAGCGGATCCGGAGCCCGAGCGCCGCGGGGAGAAAAAAAAAAAAAAAAAAAAAAAAAAAAAAAAAAAAAAAGGATAGAGGGAAGCAGGTAAAATAAAGTTATTCCTTCGTAGAAGAGCGCGGTGCCCGGAGCCGCAGCGGGATCCTCCGCTGTCACCTCTAGGCAGCGGGTGCTGCCGGCGGCCGCCCGGCGTCCTCCCCGGCTTGAGCACCGGCGACGCCGCTAAAGCTCCCCGACCGCTGCTGCTGCCGCTGCTGCTGCCGGCGCCGGCGGGAGTTTCGCCGTAAGTAACACATCGCGCACCGAGTGCCCCAACTAAAGAGCAAAACAACACGTGACCGCCGCCTCACCGAGGCGCTCACACACCGAGACGGGGCGGGGCGCCGCCGCCGCCGGCACCGCCCCGCATTGGCCGCCGGGCAGCGCGAAGGACGGCCGCGGCCCTCAATGGGGCTGCGGGGCGGGCTCTCGGAGGCGAGGCGGCGCGACGCCGTTGGACGGCGGGAGCCTCGCCCCCCACCCCCTTCCCGCCCCTCCGCGTTCCCGCCCACAGCCTCCGGCCCCCCTCGGGCGCAGCGCGAATCGCCGCTCCCGCCGCTGCCTTGGGCGCACACGGCGCGGTGCGGCCCGGGGACGCGGGCACGACGGGGACACTCGGCACATGCGGCGAGCCCCGGCGCTGCCCCTCGCCATCTCTCGGGATACGGCGGGGCGCCGGCGGAGCTCGCCGAGGCCATATCAGGTGCTGCGGACCCGCCGGGCGGAGCTTCCGGCCGTGCGTGAGCGCCGGGCGCCCCCCGCACGCCCCCGCGCACACGCGCGTGTGCGTCAGCCGTGCCCGCACACGCGCGGCGGCTCCGCGCTCCTCCGCCCGGTGTGTCACAGCGCCCACGCCGCCCCCGCCCGCAGCGCCGCGCTGCTCCCGCTCCGTGCCGCGGGGAAATGCCACCCAGGGAGGGCCGGGGGGCAGCGGCCGCCGCTGTTAGTCCGTCTTAATTAACTGCGTTAATGTATCCGGGCGCTTCGCTTTAGTGGCGAATAAGGGCAGCGTCCGCATTTCCTCTGGAAACGACCCCGGCCCCGCTGGGGGATCGCGGCGCGGGGATTACGGAACAAGCGGCGGCGGGGGCAGAGCGTCCCCGGGGCCCACCGCCTCCCCAGGGCCCCCCGCCTCCCTGCTCCTCCCGCTGCCGCTCCCTCAGCGGGGGCTCCGTGCGGGGGCTCCGCGGGGCGGGGAACGACGGAGGCGGGGGGTGCGAGGTGTCGAGCTTGTTTACAGGGACCCGCACGCTCGTCAGCGGGCGGGCTGCGCCCGGGGATCAATGAGCGCCTTTCTCTCCCCGCCACCGGAGGGAGGTGAACGGCGGAGGGGCCCCGGCCGGGGTGGGCGGCAGGAGGGGCGGGGGTCTGTCCAGCCCGCATTTTCCTGTGTGAGGCGGGAGCGGGGGAAGGAAGGGGGAGCGCAGGGGCCCAGGAGGGGGCTTCCGGGCGGGGATGCCGGGCTCTCGCCCCCCGATGAGGGCGGTCGCGGCGCTCAGCAAGAGTGGTGCGGGTAGAGCAGCGATAGTAAAAGTCGAGGGATGCAGGGAAGAGGCTGTACTGACACCGTCCAGCCTGTTCTAACCTCAGCCGCATCTCCGCCCGCCTCGGGAGCGGCTAGGGAAGCCTCCCTTTGCACATGCCCGGGAAGAAAAGTGAGGCTGGGGTCACGTAAACATCCATCCGTGTTCTCCCGATTCTTCCTGGAGTGTCGTCGGACACGCTTCCATTTGTCGGCCTACGCCGAAACAGCCAGGTTTGCGAGTAAAGACGAGGGGAAAAAAGCCACAAAAACAACACTGCAAACGAACAAGTGAGGGGGGAAAAGAAAGACGAAAGTGATGCGGCGCCTCCAGCTGCCGCCGTGCGGGGCCGTGGCTGAGCTCTCCCCGTGCTCCCGACGGAGCCCGCAGCCCGCATGAACCGCTGGTGCTGCTCAGCTCCCTCCTGCACGAAATTCTCCCCCGTTTGGGTCATAGTAACGCATTTAGAATTTACAGCTGTAACAGCGGGGAGGGGAGCGTGCTTGGAAAAGACCACTTCACTGTAAATACCGGTATGCCGCAGTAAAGCATCTTATGAAGGAAGACCTCTCCCATCATCTTATGGGAAAATAATAACATTAACACTAGGTACTAGTTACCGAGGTTTATTAAATTTTAGGGGGGTTTCAACGGAGTTAGAGAAGTAATTTGAGATCAGAGGCACCAACCTCTCCACAGAAGCAAGAAAAGAGTGTAACCTTAGGCAAGGTACCTGTGACCTCTCTGTACCTGTGTGATTCTTCACAGAAAATGACGCTGACAATCTTTACTGTCCTGGCAACGTGCTTTGATTCCTGTATCTGGAAAAATTCATAGAATTGGTAATTGTAAACTTAGATTATATGTAATGATTGGATAAGAAATATCAGCGAGGACAGCATCATATGAAAACTCAGGAATAGTTGATTTTCTAGCTATGACTGTAGTAGGTCAAGCTATGTCCTGTATCCACACTACCAAAGATATAAAGGAATTAGTTATCTAACTAAAAGTTTCTTGCCACTGGGTGATCTGGGCCTATACCTTGGGAATTTGAAAATATTTTCCCCAGACATACATGAAATATTTTAGTAAACTTGAGCAAGCATTCTTAGGTCTGAAATGTAAAAACGATAAATGTTATTTCATCTCTTCAACATTGTCACATATGACATTCCTGACCATGTGGGTAAATAGACATTCAATATACTGGCTATAGCAGCACAGCTTTGTTTGCAAGCAATTTCTGTGACATAGACATTAGGATAGACTAGAATCCAAGGATGCGGTTTTTATTTCTATATTGGCATTATATTTAGCAGCTCATTTTTAGCAGTAGTTGATTCATAATGAACATTATTTTTCCATAGTTATGTTTGGTGTTTGTTTTTTAGTGCATAATTGGGGTACTGAACACAAGAAGTGGGACTCAGGCATGTGTAAAATTCAGATTAAAAAGTAAATTATTTAATGACCAACACTCTGGAATGAATGAACCTAGTTTACATAGATGATCTGCCTTATTCAGAGTTTTCTCTGAACTCCTCTGAATTGTTTTTCAACACTATATTGCTTCTGAAAAATTTTCACAGCCATTTCAATGTAATTACAGGGTATTTAATTACAATAAATGCACTAGTACCACTAGTCCATTCCACCTTTCAGCTAAAATTCACTGGTCCTATAGGCTGGCATGTCTTATGATTTAGCTATTCCTGTGCATTGGGGTAGCAATGTTTAATTTCTGAAATAAGTGGGTTTTCAGAGATACAGAGGGTTGTGAATTGGGATGGTTAAGCACAACACATGCTTCCTTTTTCCACCAAACAACTTCAGGCACAAGATAGGGGTGACAGAATCTTTACTAACACAACAGATTTGCTAGAGGATGTGTGCTTAAATCATCTCTATAGAACAATTTCATCATCATGAAAGAAACAATTATCCTGTTTTACCCTCCCATTCTTTTTCTTCTGTCATATTAACCTGCCCCAACTCTACTTCACCACATCCACCTTCCAGTTTGAGATCTTGAGAATGCTTTGCTAATATTTAAGTACACAGACCAAATAGTTCTAATATTAGCATCTTTCCTGCCTGCTAAACTATGTTTTTGCCAGCATTCCAGGCTTCAGCCATCTCCTTTTTCCTCCAAGAAAAATAAACCACGTTGGGTAATGGTCAGATTTATCAAAATATACTATCTATGTGAGGGGCATTTGCTATCAGTTATGTCTGTCATAAAATGTTACCTCTGTCCACCCTAAAATGACAGAGGCATGCTTAGAAAATTATAGACCCTGCTTTTGGCAATGAAGTTTAGATACAGCAAATACAGTTTTGGCGGCGCTGAGCCCTACTGGTTGCACATTTCCATGCTTCAAATACTTGGGGTTCCTTAGCTGTATTAAAAAAAAAAAAAAAATTGTGATGATTTCATTTATGTATCAATGTATTTAAACTTCATGTTTTCATTACTGAGCTATATGGATATAGCTCAACACTGGCCCACAACACTGTTTTGCAAGCAATGAACTTCTCAAGCCATCAGTGAATTTTGCTTGGGAAGGCTGTTTTTCTGAATAATAGTTAAATTATAGAATTTATTACTTCTAGATGCATGCAATTTGTTTTAGTTACATCTGGAAGCTTGATTCTCCAAACCCAGCACACACAGGGTCCAGTTGGGGTTTTTTTGTTGTTTTTTCCCTGTCCCTCCACCTCCCATTAGGGGGACTGAACCGTGAGGCCCTATGAATATGTAGCTATATTTAAATACTGCCCAAAGTCACTGCCAGTTACTCAAAATACACTTTCTGAAGGACTGGATGCATGAGTAGGTGTAATTTCAAAATTTGTGACATCCTTTAAAAATACATTTTTCCTTTGTTCTTATTCTAAATATAATTTTGAAATATCTTTCAACATCAGGATAAGGAGTAACAGTTGAAAGGGATGTGTTTGATGTTTGGCTTGGCTGTTGTCTTCTACCTGTTGCCAGGTTCACAGAGCTGATGGTAGTGAAGCCATGGGAAAAAGGTGCAGAGCAAGATTATGTGCGTCAGCAACATTTTCTTATACTATCAATAGTACAGTTATCTGTTCCAACAAAACAGAGTGATTTATATTTTGATGTCCTTGAACTTCTACATAAACAGGTGAAGTCAGTTTATACCCTGGTACATTTATTTGCATATTCCTGATACAGTGTCATTCTGGTTATACATTTCATAACCTGAGTGTAAGAGGACATGAACTCCCATCAACTTGTTTCTAACCTTTCTCAACTCCTTTGAGTGCTAATGTACCGTGACTGTGCTACTATCCAGTTAAGAAGTCTGTGTTATTTGGGAGGAAGGACAGACCATCTTTCCAGATAGTTTTACAAAAGACTTTGTTGATACTACTTATTTAGTGACTCCTAGCAGCGGGTTTTAATCCTTTATAGCAAGACTAATGCTAAATGATATAGTTGCCCTTACACTTAAATAGGGGCTGCCAAATTTTTTTCCCCGGTCCCGTGTAAACAACTACGTGTGGCTTTGTACAGGAGGGGAAGATACTTAGAAATCACAGACTCTAAAAATACTTCTTAGGTAAAGGTTACTTCAGTGAATATCGCACCCACAGTTTTCCAGAGAATTCCAGGTTAAATAAAGAGGGGTTACAGTTATGCAACTTTGTGCATATTCAGTAATTCTTGAAGCAAATAATACTTTTATTAATTATTTGAAATACAGACAGAAATAATGTTGATGTCATTACTTTGTACTTTTATATGGGAGGAGGGATTAAGCCGAGGAAAATCTGGAGCATGCCTTATTTACAGATTGTTATTTTTTTTACTAAGACTTAGATATTTTTCTGCATTTGGATCATTTCTTCCTCAACATTTGTCTCTCAAGCGGCAGATTGAGAACCCCGGCGCCCCCAGGCAGGCCGATATGCCGATGGTTTTTGGGAAGAGCCCTGCGCAAGTTCCGTGGCTCTGAGCAAGGAGATGGTGCTTTCTTCTTCCCGTGCCAGGTGAAGCGGCAGAAGGCCGGCTGGGGACCGGCTCTCGCTGCAGCAGCGTGTCCCCGGGCCGGCCGCTGCTCCTCGGCCAGCCCCGCTGCGGAAATGGCCGCTTTTGGTAAATCTCCCGGGGCGAGCCTGGGGAAGGGCTGGGGGCGTGCGGGGGGTGTGGATCAGCTCCTGCCCCGCTCCCGCCCCTCCGCTGCCGGTGCGAAAATTACGCACTGGGGGCTGATAATGCGTCAGCGCTTCGCAATCACCAGGATTTTCTTCCTGGAACGTCTATTTTTGTTGGTTGCGGGTTTTATTTTGGCTCGGGTTTGGTTTGGTTGTTTTTTTGGGGTTTTCCCCCCCCCCCTTTCTGTGTGTGCGCGCTCGGCGGCGATGGCGGAGCCGGCTGGGGACGCGGCCGGCCCGGCGGGCCCCGCGGCCCTGCTGCCCCCCCTGGCGGCACCGCGGGGCTCGGGCCCGTGCACCTCCCGCTCCCCTTCGTGCGCTGCCTTCTCTTCCCTGCCGATTGATTTTCCTCTCCCTCCCCACCCCAGCGGGGAAACGCTGTCTTTCCTTCCTACCGGATTGATCACCGATTTAAAAAAATATTGTTTTTAAATAAAAAAGCCTGATAGAATATAGCCAGTTCTGTCCTAGGGAAAAAAAAAATAAAAAGGCTTTTGTGAAGCAACAGAGACAAATATTTTCAAGCAATAGTTGAAGTCGATACCTTTCTTGCCTCTGAGAACATATGGCCCTTTTTGTTCTGTTTTGTTTTTAAAGAGATCTTGTAATGTACTTTTCTGACCTGTATGGACGGCTGAAATCTGTGGTCCTTTAGGGTATTTTTCTCTCCAAGAAGAGAATATATGATAGAATTCAATATTTCTTTGATGCAATATTTACAGAAAATTTGCAAAGCCTCATTTGCCCAAACACCATAGGACTTGAACAGAAGAGGCCTTGTTTGTCTATTTTCTGCTTTTTCAATTCTGTTTCTTACTGGGTAGCATTCTCTTTGAAAATCTATTTGTTTACTTTTTTTTTCTAGGCAGGTTACTCTAGCCACTTTTTCTGTTATTTTCTGAATGCTCTTGGAGGCTGTTCCCCACCAAAATCATTCCAGTCATTCAGCTTTCAGGGGAAATTCATTTGGCTATTTGCCTTTGTTTCACGTGGCCTTTGCATCTGCTTTAGGCAGCAGCTTTTTTCCTCTAGCCTTTGAAAAAAAACCACAAAAAACTTCAGAAGGTAGCCTAACTTGCTCTATCATTTATCTTGACATCAGGATAATTTTCCTAACAGCAGGGGTAATGCAATTCTACAGTAGACTGTCAAGGGATTTTTATAGAGTCCCTATCACTGGAGGGATTTTAAGCTGCACAAATATTGCTCAGGAATAACACAAGTACAGTTGTCCTGACTCAGGGCAGTGTGACAGTCTGGATGATCTCATGTTTACTTCCATTCCTATTTTGTTGGATTTCTGTGATATATACACCTATAAATAGCTCCAGGATTATTAATGTTGAAAGGGAAAGAACAACCTTCTCTTTTCTCTCTCTCTATTAATTTTTTTTTCTTTTCTTTTTCTATCTGCTAATTTAATGGTATAAAATAAAGAGTGTAAAACTGTGATTATGAATCATCACTTACCCCTAGTGTTTGGGATACACTTTTGGTACAATTCTTACTTGTGCAGGACATTTGCTGATCTCATTTGGGCATGCACAAGACCAGCAGGAATATGGAGAGACATTTAGGGAAATAGGGACACTACAGAGGAAAATCCTGCCTGCTTTTCTCAGTGTACCCCTTCAGTGGAAGTTTTATGTGAATCAGGTGAGGAAGGCTTGCCTTCAGAGTTGGCTGTCTGCTTTCAAGGAAAATTATCATCTATCTGCATTATTTAGACAGCGTCTGGGAAACTCACTGGAGCCTCAGGCTTCCATTGTGTTAGACACTGTGTAGATGTGTAATTAATGGTGGGCCTCCTTCTGTTTTGTTTAATGTATATATTGTACATATGCAATGACTTGAGGAAGATTGCCAGTGTGGGGAGGAAAATGCAGTTCTGCAGTCCCGTGAACACTGTGGCTGACAAGCAGCAGCTTCAGCTCACCCATTTCCTAACTATGGACACTGCAGGCATGCTCAGCATGTAAAGAACTAAAAAGTGTCAGCCTTCCACATTTTGAAGGGCTTATATGAATGGGGGAAGCACAAAAGCAACACATGTCCTGAGGGAAGAGGTGGAGGATCTTTTCTTTAAATATATTTTTGGAAATATGTTTTTTCAGGTATGCAGATTAAGTGCAATTATTAATTTCAGGAAGGTTACGCATCACAAGCAAGATGAGTACAAAGCTCTTGGCACCAGAAATATATGCAGTTTCATGTGCCTCTGAGAGAGGTTGAATAAAACCTCCTCCCAGTTCTTGGGCATCAGGGCTCGAACACCCCACCCACGCTAGAGATTCTCTCATGGATTGTGGGGCATACAAAGGAGGAGTGGGCACGTCCAAGATACTTGTATCAAGCACTACCTTGGTTGGAGGCAATCTGCATGTCTAATAATAATAACCACTTGATTAAAAAATTGCTGTCAAGTAAATTTCACAAAAAGGAGAAAGAAAAGATTGTTGCCTGTTCTGCTGAGTGCTCAAGGATGCAAAATGAAATGGTCACTTGAAGTTTTTTAAGTATTCATGTGAACGTGACATGTTCATTACTAAAGTGTGAGACTACAAAATTAAATACAAGTGAAGAGTGTGCTTTCAGTTAAACTGCTGATTAAGGAAAGGAACAGCATATGTAACAGAAGAGAATGAGGTAATTATGGCACATGAACATGTTTTTAATTTCATCTGTTGCATTTAATCATACAATAAGGGAATGTTTCTGGGTGCCTCACTTCATTCCTACACACTTCTTTTTTGAGAGACTCTTTACTGACTTGTAAAAACTTTCAAGGTTACAGAAGCAGATTGTTTTAAGATTAATAACTGCAAATGCAGACCCGGCAAGAGCCGCTGTCACCTCTTGAATGCAGCAGGTACGGAAGTGGATCAGTGAGCTAAGATTCAGTTCACTACCTTGCAGTGACCAAACCAAAGCAAACACTTTCTTCAGCTGGTGTTGTATAAGGACCTGAAAGATGCCTTAGAAATTAAGCCTCCTAGGGTTGTCTTTTTCTTACACCCTCCAGTGAGCTGAAAGGACCTTTCAATTCTTTTACAAAGTGTTCTGAGTTTGTTTGCTAACAAAAACCTCTGTCCCAACTAAATTGAACCTGGTGAGAGATCCCTGGGCTACACTGCAGTTTGGCCTTTGGGTTACCCTTGCCAGCATTTATTTACAAAGGTCTCCTCTGCAACTCTGAGAAGGTGTCCTTCTTTGCAATAAAGTGATGCTTTTGCTCTGTTTAGGAATGGATAAAAACAACCAATGTTCTAAAAATGTAGCTATCACCCTGGAATAAGTTAAATAGATACAATTTATAGATTGTGGAAAGATCAGATAGTTTTAAAGTCAGTGGTTGGCTGTAAAGTTGTTAATTGAACATTTGCTGAAAAATGCCAGTGGGGAAGTGATCTTGTTATTCTTGCAGGATAATCAAGTTTAAAAACAACAGTTGTTGCCTATATTTAAATAAATACTTAAAAGTTAAAAATCACAGTCCACAAAACATTCACACTTAGAGACATCTTTGCATTACCAATGCTTTAGGCAGGTAATACTGAAATAATCTTACTACACCATCTAATAACTTGTTGATTAAGTGGTTTGTTTTTTTTTTTTTACTTTCAGATTGAAAAAGAAATTGTGGGTTTTCCTGTTTCTCACTTTTGAAGACTCTCTGTAATTAATTTTTATTTTCTTTTTCCAAGTGCATGTTCAACTTTGTAACCACACTGCACACGCAAATCAAATTCATAATTACTTTAAGCATTGGCTCCAGTTGGATTTTAATATTCAGAAAAACCTGAAAATCTTACAAACCAGTCACTGACTTACAGAATCGCAATGTGAATAAGGTTGGAAGGGATCACTTAAGGTCATCTAGACCAATCTCCCTGTTCAAACAGAGTGCCCTAGAGAATGCTGCTCAAGATTGTGTCCAGATATGATGTGACTGAGGGAGCTGGGGTAGTTTAGACTGGAGAAAGGGAGACTTAGAGGTGACCTTATCACTCTCTAAAACTTCCTGAAAGGTGGGTGTAGTCAGGTGGGGTTGGTCTCTTTCTCCAGGCAGTAACTGACAGAACCAGAGGACACAGCCTTAAGCTGCACCAAGGGAAATATAAGTTGGATATTTAGAAAAACCTTTTTACAGAAAGGGTGATCAAGTATTATAATTGTCTGCCTGGGGAGGTGGTGGTGTTACCATCCCAGGGTGTGTTTAAAAAAAGACTGGATGTAGCACTCAGTGCCATGGTTTAGTTGAGGTGTTCGGGCATGGGTTGGACTTGATGATCTTGAAGGTCTCTTCCAACCCAGTGATTTTGTGATTCTGTGATTCAGATGTCTTGTTAATATCTGCTGGAAAGGAAACTCCACAATCTCTTTGGGCAACTTATTCCAGTACTTTGTCATGTGCACAGTAAAGAAGTTCTTACCTATCTTCATGTGGAACTTTCTGTATTTCAGGATTCCTGTGTTCCCTCTGAGTTGTTTCAGCAAAACCAAGGAGTGCACATCTATTGACAAGGCTCCCTTCTATTTGAAAATGACCTTACAGAACTGACAATATTTTGTCTCAAGTTCATTAGTTTCAGTAAATTAATTTCTGTCCCTTATTATGAACTTTTGAGTGCTGAATAGATGTCCTAGTTTTCCTTGCAGGTGCTGAGGAAGGGGCAGAGCTAAGTTGCTATTCTATACCATGCACATCCTCTCAGGGGAGAGAGGCTTGGGGGGGAAGAAAAGAAAAGGGGAACATACCCTGGAAGCGGTGCCATTTTGTTCTGTGCAGAACTGAGTCGAGGTGGTGAACGCCTCTGTGCGTAAAGCACCTTGTCTTTTGTTACACTTTTGTTATTAATGCTGTTGTTATTGTTGTACATTTCTTATTCCATGGCTGTTTGGTTTTGATAAATTGCTATCTCAACACATAGTCTCTTCCTTTGTTCCTTTCTCACTGGAGCAGAGGCAGGGGGAAGGGGATCAGATTATTTGGAGTTTAATTCCCAGCTGGTTTTAAACCACCACAGTAGATCGGGGTATATTAGAGAAATGCAGCAGCTGTACTCTGCATTTCCAGAGGAGATGTTAGAGCTGAAGAAAACCATCACAATCCACATACACATATTTTCTCTCAACAACCACATTCTACTTTATTGGTTTTTTTGGATAAATTTTATACTTGTTTGAAGGCTTAACATGTCACTTAAGAATAGATATTCACAATTTAAGTTGTATTTATTATAGCAGCATGAATTTTAAAGTCAGCTATGGAGGTTTCAGATCTGATGTCTTCTGCAGCACAAACGACTTGTGATCAAGCTTGATTATGATATTTAAGTCTTCCTATACAGGCCTTGAGGGACCATTAGGTTATATCCATAAGTGATGGGATAAGTGAAGAGATGCTGTAAACTTGGCTGGATTTGCTGTCCCTGCATATTTGGTGAGGTGGTGCTCATCTCAGCTAACCACAGCTATCTAAAAGTTTGATGACTAATGCATTTTAGCCTCTAGGGTTGCTCCAGAGTAATGAAGGGAGGGTTATTAATCCTGTCTTCAGGTAGTTCTGAAGTTTAACATTGAGCATAGTTAATCTGGTTAATTTGTATTTTAATAATGAAGGAGATAATGTGTAGCCATACTATGTGGGTGTTGATTGCTACAATTGCAACTACTAATTCAAATTTTTTACAAAGAATTAAGGCATTAACTTTGTACCAGGAAGTTTATGTCTGGACAGATCTCATCCCCTCTCACCATGCCACACTTCATCTTTTTGCCAGTTAGGGCATTTTTAGAGATTCTGTAGCATAAAACCCCAATGGACTCAACATTCTATGCTCTGCTCACTTAACAGAAACATTCAGCTTAATTTAGAAGATTCTTATGTTTAGTTGTAAGCAGTTTTGGTGTCAGCAATCACAAAATAAAGCATTAAAAAAGGTGTAACATATTTCCATTAGAGAATAACTTCCCTCCATTGGCTGTAAAGGGGCTCTAGAGAACTAGCTAACACTTTCCCCTTCTCTTTTACAAGGCCAAGATGAATATATTCGTTTGCTTGCCTTCCTGGATACAATGTGACCACTTTGGAATTTATCAGAAATTTTCAGGAAACACTGTAGGCATTATGGAGCACAACACCGGTGATTTTCCTGAAAATCAGGAAACTGGAAGACATTTGGACTTTAAGGTTAGCTATTGCTCTCCAAGTGCTGTGTGATAGCTGTGGGACAGATGCTTAGCCAGCGAGGAAAGCCAGTGAGAGCAAAATACAGACATTTCATTTTTTCCCTCTCTCTTCACAGATGGTTTGTTGATGATGGTAGAGAAAGAAGGAAGACACCAGCTGTTGGATCATTGTTTTAGAAAGGGTAGAATTACAGGCTATTTAGAACAGGGATTAAAAACAGAAGCCCACAATACCCTTGATAGTGAAGATGCTGAGGGGCAGGGATGTTGTTCATCAGTGCTTTATTTATAACTTATCCGTTTTATCCCTTTTCATCTTTATTGATCTTCACATTCTGTATGAATATCAGCATGATTAGATTAGATTAGATGATTTTTTGACTCCTGCACTCTCCCAGCACCAATATCAGTCCTGCCCCACATTTGCCTCTCAGTTCCCAATCTGTTGAATCTCAAGCATTAACAATGAGATTTGTACTCTTGCTCCTGCCTGACTTCTCTCCATTGGCCCACATTGTACTTATTTTTGCTGCAGGCTCTTCAACGAATATATCATTCCATGAACAGATATATTAGAGGTGTATGTGTCAGATCAGAGGGAAAAGGCTGCAGGACTGTAGGGCTGTGAGTCACCAAAGGTGCTTTGCACCCTGAGGTGTGTGGGGTGTATGCCTGTGTTGCAGGGCAGCGTGAGGGCTGCTCCCTCACATGACCTGATGCACCAGTCTGATTCCCCATCACATTATCATCCATTATTTCTGTTTCTTATCCACAGACACTGACTAATACCAAAAGATATGCATCTCCCATTTTTTTCTCTCCAGCTTCACTTCTCCCCACTTTTTTTTCTCTGCAGCTTCACCTCTGCTTCCCTTCAGCAGCCTACCGAGCTCTACCAGGCTACCGAATTCCAAGCAGCTTCCTCAAACTTCGGGTTTGACTCCATACAGAAATGAAACTTAAATATTGAGTGTCCCCTTTTCCTGATCTATGGTTTCCATCTGAAACCCTGGCCCTGGAGACTGGAGAGTACTAATAGATCAGGATCCCTTGGCTGGCTGCATTAGTCTCATATAGCTTCTCAAATCCCCATCAAACTTCTTTTATACATGCTCTCTCCTTTCCCAACTACAAGAGTGAGGTGAGACCTGCAGAGAGTCTGTCTTTATTATCTTTCCCTTTAGAAACATGCCAGGAGGGAAAAGAAGGTGTGGAAAATTAGTGTCTTTTTCTGTTGTTCCTGGAAAAGAGAGACTGGAGGAAGCAGGGTTACTGTGGATGGTGTATGTGAGCGTGTGTGTGTGCCACAGACAGCTCTGTCCTTCCATGCCAATGATGACTGCCCAGGGAGGGACCAGGAAAGAATTCCAACTCTTACACAGCAAATCCCTGGGGACCATAATACAGGAAAATAAGCAGGACACGGTCAGGATAGGTTTCCCAGTAAAAATCTTGAAAATTTCATAACAGCCTCAAGCTTCTTGATTCACTCTGAGACTTGTTTTGTACTTGAAATTTAAAAAACCCAAAACAAAAACACCACAAGGGCTAGCAAAGTTGTGCAATTTTATTTACAAATAATGTAGCCAAAGTCTGGTTTCCCCACACGCAACAAGGAAAAACTCCCTGCTGTGTTTCTTGTGCCTTATTTATGCAGAAGTACATAACCCCTTCTAACTATTTCTTCATCTGCTGTGTTTGCAATATATCCCAGGGAAACTGCTTGGTTTGTATAGTCCAAAACAGAGTAATGTGTGTTCGTAGGGTGGTAGCTTTCATTGCTTCTGTCTTTCTCTATGGAGAGCTTAATTTGGTCTGACTACAACTGCCATTAAAAGACCAGTTCTCACCCCCTCCAGTGTAAAATCATGGATCACATTAACCAACTTAGTGCTCTTTTGCACTAAAAAATTCACCTTCAACCATTGCTTACCCCTATTTTTAGACCCACTACACTCTGTCCTGCAAGTGTAATCTGTAAGTTCTTCACCCAAACCAGCTTTTAATTGGCAATATTTATACCCATATAGTTTCTACTTAGCCACAGTTGTCTAAATCACTTCCTGTTTTTAATCTGTCATCATAAATTCTCTCCTCTTGCCGTTTGCAGAATTTAGAGATATTAAAACAGTTTATGCCTTTCTTTTTTTTTGTCACCCGATAGGTTAATGGATTGAATAACTATCTAAGGCATGGAATACTCTTTGTAGCAGCACACTGGTGGTACTTGGTAAATTTTAGTTAACAATTACACATTGAAATTCTGAGTTCTATGCTTTAGTGTCATTTATTATATGTTGTCTTGGTTTTGTTCTGGCATAACATTTAATCAGAGTGTCATGTGGTATCAATGCTTAACTGAAGTCTGAAAGGCATTGTTTTGTCAACATAGTTACCTTTATTTAACAAATCAAAATTCTTATCTTATAAAAGTACTATGCAGTTTGTTTAACTTAACCTGTTTTGCATAAAGTCATGTTGGCTGGCAGTAATTATGCTACCATTTTCTATTTCCTTATGGACAGAGTCCCATATCAGCTGTTCCATTCTTTCACACGGAACCAAGGTCAAGTTAACTCATCTAGAGTTACCGTGGTCATCCTGTTTACGTTGTTGAAATATCAACACAGCTTTAGATTTTTCCAGGCCTCTTGGACTTCTCCAGTATGCCAAAGCTTTTTGCCAATGCAGAGCAGTACAAATTGTTTTTAAAATCTTTCAATCAAGTTATGTGGACCTGCCAATTAAAAAAAAATTAATAGATGTTCTTTACCATCTGCTTTGGAAAATGTCAGAATAGATGATAGTTTGGCAATGCAGACACTGCTTTTCTTTCTAAATGCAAAACAGAAATGTTCAATGAATGCTTTTTCTTCTCCCCAATTAGTGATGGAATTATGTCAGCACTAAGATTTCTATTGTGCTAATTAGTCTTTCAGAAATTCAGAATAAAATAAGGACATATTCTTGTTGTCTTTATCCCTATATTCTCATAGATATATTTAGTTTGCATACCAATATACTGCAGTTATTAATGTATGAAATTACAACCATTATCTATAATTGTCTTTTAAGCGTTCTATTAGCATGTATATACACACATATATATGTGTATATACGTTAATATATTGATGTACTGCTGTATGCAGTAATTATAATACACATAATGATCAGCTCTGAATTCTGTGTGCACATCTTTAATTAGATCATTGCTGTGTACTTCTTGGCATGTGTTTTGAGTGAGAAATCACTTTCACTAGTCAGAATGAAGGATAACGCAGTATTAGAACGTGCTTTTCTCTGGGATGAGATTTCAACCTTTAAGTTTTATAGGATCTAGGTCATTGTAGGAAATGTGGAACAAGAGCTTTAGTACATATCATTCTAGCAGAAGCCCTTTTTTATAGTGGCAATGTTTCTTTCTTTATAGATATTTATTCTTGGTCACAAAAGTTACATGGGGTGGAAATCATCTCACCTTACTTGATAACATAGATATCCACATCTAAGCTAGTGATTCCCCAGGGTGACCATGCCTCTGTCCATAGAGAAAAACAGACATTTTTGAGCTCAATGAACCTGACCTATTTTTGATGCCTACATTAGGATTGTATGAATCACGCCTTAAAGTGCTTTTTCTTTCTCATTTTCCCCCCACAGACAATAAAAGGAGCCCATGGTGATTAGTCCTGATCCAGTTCTTTTGCACAGCAGACTTCTACATCTGGACAGACATGTAGCATTTTTCTTTTCTCACCAAGATGAGAAAAAAAAAAAAAGTTTTTTTATATAATCATGAGGAAAAGAAGCAGCTGAGCCTCAGAATCTTCAAGACACAAAAATTATTTTAAACCATTAATTTTCTATACCAACTTTGGAATTGAACACTGAAGCGCTTCAAGGTACAAGACCTCAGTCCCTCTTATTAAAACAACTTTTAGATGAGGTCTGCTGGGCAGCCTTTCATCATGGTTACCCTTCTCTCATTCTACCATTTCCATCAGAGACATGCATATTTAACAAGGCAAAGTTGTGTGGCCTAACAAGCAAAAGTTAATTGTAACAGCAGATACAGGATAAAAAAAAAGGATTGAATAAATATTCTGACTTATTTTTGTTATACCTTCAGCTTTGGACTGATTTGCTACAAATCACCCAACCCTGACTATACAAATATTTTAATAACTACAGATATTCTCAGTATTTTATATCTTTAGTGACAGTAGATCCTAGTTATTTAACAGATGGCTTTATACAGACCCACAGGTATTAAAAAAGAAATAGTCAGGCAAAGGTAGTTCCCCACTTTGGCAAGGATATTGTACAATTAAGGAAAGAGCTATATTTTATTATTTTTGGCACAGAGGCCATTTCTTTGATAGTGACTACCTGTTTCTTTTTACCTTTCTCATCCATGCTACATCACAGCAACCACAGCCACAGGTGCCTACAATGGGTGAACACCTGTCCAATCTACACAAAAAGGAAAGGAAATCGAGGGGTAGCATATTTACTGATTCTCTGTACACAACAAAATGATAAAATTATGGAAAAATGGAAAAAAAAATAGTTAAATTTAGCATGATTAAGAGGCAAGAGAGTAGAGGAGTATGGTGTCATGATCCTTCAGAAACAGGTTTTGCAGGAGATAGACAGCAGATAAATCTAAATATGTCTTTTTTTCATTGAAAAATCCCGTTCATTAATAGTGTGTCTACTGAGGCAGCAGTTTGCAGGTACAGGTTTGTTCTGCCACATTCCACATTGCAAAGCAGCAAATAAAATTGTGATAGTGTGGGACCCCATAAACTTATTAACCTGCTCAAAGGGATAATGTGTTTCTGCAGTTCCAAAGAATATTTTCTGCTGCTCTCTTGCCTTAACTTATACTTTCTGAAATTATTTTCCTAACTTTGCTCTATTATATTAAAAGCTTTGTACCATTCAATAAAATCCCTGTTTTGTGATATATTAAGAACCTTAATATATACAAATTTCCCTACTTCTGCCCCAAGAGGGCAGGCATTTTGTTCACGAATCTGCACTCATTTCACAACCTAATTGTGGGGCAACACTGACTGTAGCCTTTCTGATCAGATGGAGGAGTTTATTATCACTACTATATTTACTTCACAAAAATTCTCAGTGTTTCTGTTTACTCTGCTGTGAAAGAATCTACAGAGATTCCTTCTACAGAGAAAATCATTTTTATGAGGTAGATTTCTCCAATCAAGCATCCAGCTTTTGATTATTATTAATGTGCAATCTAAAATCACCCCACTTGGTTGAGAATAAATGTGCTTTTCTTTACTCAAGTGTCCTTTGAAAGTCTCCAAGAACAGGGGAAACATGGCTATGTGGGTATGCTCAGTCTTTTGAACAGACAAGAATAATCATAGCTTTATTGTTTTCTGTATTTGCCCTTAATGAAAAAAAATAGCATTAAATAGACTAGCATTTCTAAAAATGTAAGTTTATTGGACCTACTCATCATTCTAGTATTAGTAAGTTTCCCATAGCGATCATCTGCTATATCACAGGAAAATGCCACCTTCTGTTAGGTACAACCTGATGTGAGAATAACCTTATCTGTCACCTTAATGTAGAATCATAGAATTACCTAATGACCTAAACAAAATGAACTCATTTCAAATACTTAATCTCACCAGAAAATTCCCATGTGTTGCCAACTCATATATGCCAACCAGGTTTTTAGTTGTTGTGCACAACACACTCACAGTAAACCCAACCTTTTTTTCTGTGGATTTCTCTGTAGAAATGGTTACCAAATGAGACTCTGCAGATGAAAATGGATGAGTACATTTCACCAAACCAAGATAAACTCTTATGACATGTTCCTTTCTTACAGTTGTGATGCAATTTCTCCATTTAAGGCTCTTGAAAGTTAAAATTCCCAAACCTTTTGAAACTGCTGGCTTTCTTTGTTCTGCATCACTACTGAGCCTTACCATTTCATGAATTAGTTCTTAGTCAGTTCCCTTCTCAGCTTCAGCTGTGCACATGTCCCTGTCCCTAAAGGTATGTAAATAGCCCAGGAACCTCTCAGTGGCCTTCTTGCCTCATGATCAATAGTCCTTTAAAAACAGAGCTTGCTTTGAAAGTTGCAATGAAATGAGAGAAATCACAGAAAATACTCCACTACTTTCTGTACTGGAGTATTCACAGTGAGCAAGCATGGAAAAAACCAGTAGGATAAGGCAATAAACTATGGAATCTCCCAAGAATGCAAAGCAGCAATGTTGTAACAGCTGTGTAGGCATAGCAATTCCAGAGCACTGTGTGTAGACATGATTATTCCCAACGCAAATTTCATCACCAAGGATAATGAAACACCCTGGACATACTGCTCCCTGATCCAGAGACTTGTCATAGATATATAGATGTCCACAGCAAGTTTCATTTGCTTGTAGGATTTAGGTCTCTTTTATAAGCTTTGTGCCATGTGGATAGTTAACTGCTGAAGTGCTTTTGAAGTAACATGACAACAAATTACAAAGACTACTTCTTTGCTCCTAAAAAAAATACAATGTTTTTCCACAAAAATCACTTGGATATATCAGACATGCCAGACTGGAGTGCTGGATACTTTACCACAAGGTTACTTTATCAAGGTCTGCACTGTCTTCTTAGGCTGGGTCTGACCTTGGAAAATTCCCCTCAGTCCAAAATTAAAGCACCTTATCTTGACTATGTTCTTAGGACAGGAGAGCTGGCAAATGCTACTTTCTCTAAGGTGTAAAGAAAAAAACAAACCCAACGAATTAATCTTTTCAGCAGTAAAGTCCAAATCAATGGAGTCATCTTGAATATGTATCCCTGCAAAACCAATGTGTTACCTATGTGTGATATGTTATCAGGTGTTAAATATGTTCTTCAATGTGCTCATTAGTGCATTCAAACTTGATTAGCAACCATGGTATGGGTACAACAATGGTCTGCCTGGTGGTGTCTCTATGCACCACCAGACTAGTCTTACGAATTACATAAAATGTGATATAAAATAAGATAGATGTGAGCATAAACAGACAAAGAGGTTGATATAAGAAGTAACCTTGGTGGCCATACAAATGGCTAAGACAAAGATGCTTTGTCTTGTATCCTCTTTATACCAGTAAAACCCTAAGGTGAAACCGACTTGCACAGAAGTGGTACAGTTTATTTGGCACTTTTGCACTGGTGCATGTTACACAGGTAAAACACTTTTGTTGTCCCTACAGGATGTCCCTGTCTTAAGACAGCTTTCTGGGAAGGCTATTCTGACAAATCTTTCCTGACATGGATTTGGCTTTGCTTTTGTATCAGAGGAAGCTTTCATGTATACATTTTTATGACAGAGTAAGCATGTTTTTCCTATTTATTTTGAATCCATTAATGACAGGTTGAAAATGAAAAATACCCTCCTATACCAAGAAGGTGCACTACAGTAACTATGCTGGCTTCAAAGCTAATTAAATTTACTTTAATGTATCTTTCCCCCATAGACAAACCCACAGGTGCCAAGCCCATCAGTCATTGTCTCCCTCACCTTCCTGACCTATCTTTAAAACTAGAAAAAAGAGCTGATCAGCTCCTCTCCATTTCAATTTTGTGCTTCCCAGCCTGAAGATCTTTTTATGTCTTAGCTTCTGGCATGATGCCTTTCAGTCGCTGGTCAGATTCAGCAGTGGCAGCTGCTAGCAGAAAATCCTCCTATTCAAGAGATGACCTTATGTGCTCCAAACACTGCTTTCTCATTCTGACTAAGTCACTTCTCTGTGTTCAACATGCCTACACCAACACCATGATGCAGATAGATAGGTTGCAAGTGTTCTGGAGCAAAAGGTATTATTTAATTGGTAAGAGATTTTGCATTTTAAATTTGAAGTGATGGTGAAACAGTCTTTTTTACTAAAAGAAATCAACAGCATTTCACACATAGCATCTAAATTTCATTTTGAAATCAATGACACAGTATCCATCCTGATTTCCTTCTTAAAGATCCTCTGTAAAATCCTGTAATGCCTTGTGAATAATGTTAGTGATTCGCTCCCATGCAAATCTCTTCTTTTCCAATGCAAATATTGCATAAGGGTAGGCCAGTACTCTTAAACATGAACAAGACATAAACCAATTTCATTCAGATTATGATTGTGTCATAAATAAGGCTCTGTATCCACTCAGTTCAAATCGGCCTCCTTAAGCAGGCTTGCACTTGTTAAATCCTGTCTGTGACCTCAGGCAGCCTGTTCTAAATGCAAGACTCTTGCATGTGTGAAGAGAGAAGCTTGGAAAATAACACTGAACTGAGCTAAGGGGAAATCTATTTGGATTCATTACATCTATGACCGGACTGCCTTTGTAAATAACACTTATTTACATATGTTTTAAGAACTGTTGGGTTTGCATATGGAAAAAATGATCACAAGAATATGAAAACTCATTCAGGTTTAGGTTGTCCACAGACCCAAAAAATAAAAACCTGGGTAAGTGTCCTTCATATTTTACAGAAAATACAGTCAGTGCATGCCTACTAAAATTACTTCATTTTGTTCCATCCCCTTTTTTTTTTTCCCACACCATTCTTTTTTTGTTTTCTGCTCATCATACTAGCTTGAGTACTGAGTAGATTTGATGAATGCAATTCACTGTGTGCACGTATGTCTGAAATTACTACTATTACTGAGGGACAAGCCAGGAACTTTAGGAACTTTCCAGCAGCACAAAGTATGACAAAGTAATAAAAAGGTTGCATACAGGAAAGTGACTGTTTTTAAACAAATGTTTTGTGATACTTTCACTCACTAAAGCATACTTTTCAGGTAACAGTTTTTCTAGATGTTAACCTGGGTTTAATCAATCTTTTTTGAAATTATTAATTCTGTTATTAATTTAATTTTAAAACATAGGGCTTTTTCCTACTTTAGGCCTGGCTTTGGACCCCAATAAGGTGTCATAGCTAGAAATCTCTTGTGGTTGCACTGACACAATTAAGGGACTTGACTCATGCTCACACAGGACTCTGACTCAGGAGCTAGAATGGCTTAGGCTGGTGTGGCTGTAATATTTCCTGCTCACAGTCATCTATTTTGGTCTAGCTTTCTCCCTTCTTTTTGACTCCACTGCAAGATGGGCTAGGCTCTTTGGGAAGGAGCCATAACCCCACAGATTTTAGGCTTGTCAAAATAAACCAGCACTGATAGGCGCTTCTTTAATTCATGGTCATTAGCAGCTTCATTCATGACTTAGTCACTGTGCGGTAAAGGTGGGGATGGAGAACTGCACCTGGGAAATCTCTCTCTTGCCCAATGTTGGTCATGCTTAAGTGATCATTTTAAGACATTAGCCTGTGGACATGCATCCTCTTCAAGGGTTGTCCATGGTATCTGAAATTACCACCATCTATAGATGGCTAACACAACCATTGTTGTTGTGTTGTGTTAACTGAGCCAGTTTTACCCAAGAAAGATCGAAAGGGGTAATGGGGGGAAAGAGGGAGGTGTCTGTCCTGAGAAGATACTGAGAATCTAGGATATTAAAACATTATCAGAGTGTGCTGCTGTTTCCAAACAGTCCCTTATAAACAGTGTCAGGACCTGTGCAGCACGTGTTCAGCCAGAAAATCACCTCCTTGGTGGATCAAATACAAGTCATTGTGTTACCACGTGGTAACACAAAATCTGACAGTCTATGTTCACCTGTACAAAAAAGTTTATGCTGAGCTCACTGACTCTGCTGTGAAGTGGCTGAGGATCACTCACTCTTGTGCATGGCTGTCTGTCTGAGAGAGTTGTAACCTTGTTCAGGGAGAAAAGGGCAGGTAGAGAAGCAGATAGCTGCAGGTGACAATCTCTTTAGATGCTAGGATTCACTTGTCATCTTTTAAAATTTTCAATAGCATGAACAAGATCAAATGGACATCCTGTGACTTTGTATTGGACCTCTACACAGCTAGTGTGGAAGATCCACCCTCTGCTTTCCATGGGGAGTGGAACTTGTATGCAGGACATAGTTATGCTGATGAAAATAAACCAGTTTGAATTATCTTTGCCTGAAAGCTGACACACACTGAAAAATTGAGGGTTTTTTGCTGAATTTAATAAGTTTATGTTTTGTTTCTAAGTGTAACCTTAGACAAGTCAGAATGAATTTCTACAGTCTAGAAATAGGAGTAAATTGGCAACTCAGGTAACATTCTTTACTGGAAAAGGTAATATATGAACAGGATAGATTAAGTTGACAGTGAAGATGAACTAGATTACAGCCTCTAGAAAATGTTAATGATAATTTTGGTCTGTGACTTATTTTTCATCTATTTACTAAGAAATAGACGTTTTACAGGACTGTTCTTATGAGAATATAGCAGCTTTCTTGGGAAGAGTCTGTAGAGCTACTGGCCCTGAAGGAGAAAGAAAGAGGAGGCAAAAAAATAAGTGTGATCTCTAACTGTGAAGTCTGAGGGAGAGTTTTTTGTCCAGGTCACCACACACACCATTTGAAACATTAAATGCTGGAGACCAAGCCTCAGGCTCTTTAATGCTAACTTAATCCTTAGAAAAGAGTTAAGAAAAAACCTCTTTTCTTAGAGATCCAATCCAGCTGCATAAGGGTGCCTTAAACTAGAGTGACACCAGAAAACCTGTGTTGATCCATGCTGGAACAATTCAGCATGTAGTGCCCCCATGATCTGCTGCACCTCTCCATGCCCAAAGCAAAACCAGTGTGTTTGCTTCCCAGCCACAGCAGCCCACAGTCCAGCACATTAGGTTTAACTGGGACTGATGGCCATTTAGGCCAGTCTGCCAAGCTTGAGGCCATGGCAGCTGAAGAGCAGACCTACTGTCTGTTCTCTCAAGTTTACAAAGGAGTATCAGTTTCTTCCAGAAAAACAGAGTAGCTAGCAGGAGCTATAAACTATTCTAGGTTACTAACTGTGCACTTTTTAAAATACAGCTTTTCTTCTGTTTAGTGCTATTCTGCATTTTAAGCTGATTTTCCCCAGGTGATCCTGTGTAAACACTTCTTGCTATTGCAGTTGGTGCTGCCACACCCAAGCCAGAACGTGGGTCTGGTGCTCTGCTCCCAGTGTAACCACAGTGATGAGAAGCTGTGCATCTGAGACACAGCAGAAGGCATCTTCATATCTCTTCTTCACTAGGAGCCAGTTGGTATGAGCTGAAGTAGAAGCCCTTTGTCCATTACACAGTTTGTTTTGACTGAGAAGCACTGGGTTTTAGTAGGCCATCTGTAATTACTGTGTTGCCTAGATAATGGCCACCTCTGAGCTGGTGTATTTAAGGTATTTGAGGAGTTTTCTCCCTTCTTCAAGCTGAAGATTGAGTGCTCTCACCCAATTCTCTGGATAAGAACATAATTATTTTTTTTTCTCTTCACATTTAAGAAAGGGCAAAGTTTTTAGCCAGATGTTGCTTAACAAAAATCAGAAACCTTCTCTAAAACTATCAGGTAGGCTTCAATTAATGAATTCATTTCAAATCAGTTCAATGGATTGGCAGCCTAGGTAGATAAACAAGACTCTTCTTGCAAACATTCTATTACCTGCTGGAGAAAGGCTCACTGATGCATCAAAATTCCTCACATGATTAGAGAAAGTCCTGTTACCACATCAAAGGCATGAGGTATCAGAAGCAATTTAATTCAGTTTGAAAATTCTGGCCACTGATGGTGCTAGTTCTTCTGTCTTGTCCATGGCCACATGTGCTGCTGTCCCTGTCATGCTGGCACGCAAGGATCAGTCTTCTGATACCACTAAATGCTGTTCTTACCAAACATTAAGTTTCTGTTTCAATGGGATCAGAGGAGATGTGAAAGCATTGTCAGGACAAAATCACCACCTAAGCAGTGCAGTCTTAGATCACCTCCCCTACACAGTGACCGATTAGTGGCTCCGTATTCAAAGAAATCTGATCTGCCTGTGGCTAAAGGTTCTTTTGAACACTTTTTAAGAAAAGACTTGGTGTAGTCAATTTGCTTTTTGTAACTCCTATATTTTATGATACAACAGTTATAGAATTTATACATTTTTCCACAAGTTGCTAGAATTCTAAATATTCTAAGTTTTGGAGTATTTATGATATTTTTCCATATTTTTCCAACTATTTTTTACAATAGTTTTCCAAATGCTATGCCTTCTGTGAAGGAGGTGTGATTTAAGTCAGATGGGCCCTGGATACTAATTTTTGGATTGCACAGCAAAAGCAAAATGGGATTCAGGCTGACTTTTATGTGCATGTACTGGCTTTATGCTAACTGTTAGAAATTACCTTATACAATTAACAATTAAACTACACTCAGATCTGAGTGTTAAACTACACTCAAATCAATATTGAGCTCCTAATTATTCTGGTAATTCCTCTGCCTAGCCTATCTGTTTCCAGGAGAGTATACTTTAGCATTGACAGATCAGAATTTCATTATAGGATTAGCCAAATTAGGAGTCTGGCTTATCGTTTTGGCACAGAAAAACTGTAATAAAGTTTAAAAACTTGAAAATTATTCTATTCAAAACCATGCTTTATCCATCTTGCACCAAGTTTTCTCCTGAAAACCAGAGCTCATGTGTTGTAGCAGCTATTGATATAGGTTTTTTCTTGCCTAATATGAGGCTGAATTATATTGGTAAATCACAGTATGCCTGGATCATTGATGGTATAATGGGGAATTATGTTGCAAAATTACTTTTAAATTAGTTATTTCCTTTACACTTTCAATCATTTAATAACCAAGCACTTAAATCTTCAGGTAGTCATTTTTATTTCATTGTCCTTCCTTTTCAGTACTAGGTAAGAAATAATTAGAAAGCTATCTTTTTGTGGATCCTTTAATTTAAAAAAAAAATATCTATTATTTTGTGTGAAAGAAGAAGCAGAGTGGCATAATTATAAATATCTAAAATTAAAATGAAATTATATCTCATAGCTAAGATAAATTAGTAAAAGGAAATGTTTTTTTGCAAAGTATTTTAATTCCTTAAAATACTCTAAAATAACAAAAAAATCTATATTAATTTTGTTTTTTATTTTATTCTGAATCTTGTATCAGAAATTTATCTTTATATTTTTAGGTTATTTTTGACTTATTGACAGAAATGCTGCAATAAAGTGTAGAAAACAAGTCATAACTTTGTGTGTGTCATAAATATATGCTAATATATAACATAAATAAAAATCTTTTGGACTTGTAGAGCTAGGAGTATTTGTAATTTCACATTTATGAAATGGAAACATTTTCTTGAAAACATATTCTACTTTCAAAATGAATGCAGAATGATTTTTTATATAATTAGCACACATACTTGCAAAGGTTCAGATAAAATTAGAATTCAGTCAAGATGTAAAACTACTTAAAATGCACAAAAAGGGACCCACAATTAGAGACTGGAAGGGGGTTATGCACAATAGTGGGAATACATAATTCAAAATGTCACTCAGCACTCTACTTTGGAATAATATTAGTTGTACACTGATTCTCCTGTTTGGCAACTCAGAACATGCTTTGGCTCAAAACAGGAAAATGAAAGGTATTTCACATAGTTCACATGCTTCATATTCAACGATGGTGAAAAATGGAACATTTTCTGGCTGGTTTAGGAGACATCCTAATCAAATTAAATAAGGTTACTGCCTTTCACCTGGTTATGACTCAAAAACATGATTTGTCTAGGCACAGAATTCAGTGCGGATTTCTTAAAGTCCTCAACATATCTGCCCTAACATTTTAGCTCAATTAAGTTTTTCGGCTTAACATGGGCTAGTTCGAAACACAGGAAATAAACTAAAAAGCAGGGGGGGAAAAAAGCAGAGGAAGAAAGTTAAATAAACATATTATAGACATTTTAAATCTTTTCAGGAGCCAAAAACCCCCATGCAGTTAAATTATTCTCACTTTGGAGTTTCATTCAGATGTTTCCTCAAGGCTTTCAGAGGAGTGCTGAGAAGGACAAAATAGCACAGGGTAGAATAGCAGGAAAATATATCAGAAAGGACAGTATAGGTGGTTATAGAAAACTGGCAGATAGTGACAGAATAGTCAATAGACAAGAGCAAATGTCAGCATAAAAGAAATCAGTATTAAGGCCCTGAAGCATGGAGAAAACTCTCTTTACATTAAACAAAACTGTTTACTTAGTTTTGATTTATAGACATTGCATCATGAATTTTAGTTGCTGCATGAGACATTTCTCTGCAATCCAGACCTTGCCAGTAAATGAGAATATCTGATTTTCAAGCAACCTTTCAGAATGAGAGTATTAGGTAGCATGTGATTGATGAGTATCTATAGTGTTATTAAAATTAATCTAATCTAATATACTCCCTAGGTCTTGTAGTAATTGAGTCCATTGTTGCACTTTCAAAAGCTGAAAAAAAAAATATGAATGGACCAAAACACATTTTTAAAGGCAAGTTAAAACATAAAAAAAACCAAAAAACAACTTAAAACATGTATCTCTCAGTTTTGCCATATGTTTTCAAGCAGCAGAATGGTTACTTATTTTTGCATGGTTGGTGAGGTGTCTGACCATGAGCCTTTCTGGATGCTCTGAGACACTGAAAATGCCTAGAATCCTAACTCTTATCATCTGTCATTAACATTTCAGGGCTCTTTAGTTTCTTGCAACCATCCCACATTAAATTGCACTGCAGCCACTGATGGATTTTCAAGGAGCATTTCTGGCCAGAGCTGGTCCTTCCTCAGTTTGTTCTTTGTGGCTTTTATCCATAACTGGCCACAGAAGTAGCTCTGGGGTTTTGCAGACTGACTGCCCAGAAGAAATTATCTGTTTATAGACTAAATTTGTATTATGCATATGAGAACAAGGTAAAATTTAATAAATTAGCAAGGTAGTGTAAACAGGTGTAGTTAGTGGCTGAGGGAGGGATTGTACAGAAGCCTCTGTCTTCATTTTTGCACACCTGTGAATAGATGAGAATACAGAGAGTGCCATTGCAAGTTTTGGACATCTAACATGTAGGACATACCTCACAGACCTTCAGAAAGATATGAAACAAATTCCATCATATAGAAAGTGCCTTCTCAGCAGATTGTCTGATGTGGTCAGGCCCTCTGGGACATGGGGAGATGTTTACTGCAGAACACATGGATTTCAGTATGTTCTACTTTATAGATGCTTAGCATCACCTCTCTGAGATGCCATTTTTATGGTAGAACCAACCATGTGAATATTCTTCATCCCCTGCATTGCAAAGTAACCTGAACTAATTTAAACCAGCTTTTCACTGGAGCAAGTGAAATGGCTTTATGTAGTCAGTTCTAACATGGCTCTATACCATCCTCCAATGAAACATTTAAACTCCTGAAAGTGGCAGTCCATTGAAATTCTTTCCTGTTACCCAGTCAATGAATGATCACTTCCTGCAGGTCACTGCAGAAGTCTAAAACCAGCAATGTCTTAGAAATGGCTAAAAGTAGGGAATTTACTTTTTAGCAGCTCCTCCTTTATTCTCAGTAATACCCGAGATAGCATTTGGAAGCCACCTTGGCTTTTATTTAGGTGGCTTCTAAAGCCACATTATCCCATTTGGTCAGCTCTTTGATTTATTGGTTTGTTTCCAATACTGATTATAGGATGCTGTAGGCCTCAGTGTAAGCATGTGGCAAAGGAGTTGCCTGATTTGGGATACCAGAAATGGGAGTATTTAGGAAATAAAGAAAATAAATGAAAGGAGCAGCATAAAACTGCTATTCTGAGTTGCTGTCAGAAAATAAAATGCAGAACTTCACCTACCATGAAAATTTTATAGAATGAATATTAATGTTATGAGGAGAAGTAGGGTGGATTTGCATTATGTATTTGGCTTGTCCCTGGAGTGAAGAGGCTGACACAGACTTGTAACTGCATTAACTATAGCCAAATTTTAATTGAAGATGATTGATTGTTGAGCTTTCTGTTAATTAACCTCTTATTCTGAATTTTCCTACAGAATGCCCTTTCAAAATAAGTTTTTAAATGTAACCATCAAAACTATGGTCCTGAATTTCCCTTACAAAACATGCCTGGAAAAAGAAAAGAATGCATAACAAATAAAATACAACTGGATTTGAGCTCACAAAGGTTTTCATGAAAACCAAAAATTATTTAAGTCTAAGCTATTTACTCACCATTTCAAGAAGCCTAGTCCTCAGAAGTTCATAGGACCCTGGTCCTTGTAATATAGAGGTAAGCTCTTACAGATCCATTTTAACAGAAAGATAACAGATTATTGTATTTTTTTAAAAAAAATTAGGCCTGAGAATGTCTCCCCTCATCTAATTGCAACTATGTTTCCTTTGAGCTTTCATTTCTTCCCTTTGTCTTGGATTTTAAATTAAATACATATTCAATCACAAAATAAAATTTCATCATCAGCTCTGTATGATTTCCTGACAGGATTGTGCACTATGTGTGATTCCTCATCCTGGCATAATACAAAGGTCAGATTGGTGATATGAATGATTAAAATTGTTTGCCCAGGATGAGAAAGGATACTTGTTTCCTAACACAAAATAGCTTATTTCAAAATCACTCGATTTTTTCAGTTTTGTGTACTATGAAGGAAGCTTCTACACACAGTGACATAAAGAAAGGGAGGGATTCTCCTCGAGTCAACACAGTGAGAACAAAAACAGCTGTTCTACATCTAATCAGGTGTCAGGCCATCGCTCTCTGGCTGCCCCACAAATAGTACCTTTGAAGCCTCTTGTCAGTGACAATCTCATGCAAATTTCAGCACCTTTACTTCACAGTGCAGAACAGATCATGATTCACAGAAAACCAGAAGGAAAACAAGGCTGTTAAAATGATTTACCTGTTTTGGGATGGCATGCTGTTCTGTTCAGATTGAGATTTAGGGAGAGATTAATCTAAACACTGAAGTCATCCCAACTCTGGAGGACTAAGCCAAATTGTTTCTTTGCACTCCATCAGTGTGTGTCCAGGAAAAGAGATGGACACCCCAGACAGTGATCACCTCATTTTAACCCAGGTGTCAGAGGTACTGTGATGAATTGCTTCCTAAGGTACCTCTCTCTTTTCACTGACTGCAGGGGAAGCACAGACTAGACATTTTATTTTATAAACTAAAATCAGACGAGATTAAACTCAACAAACTTCATGGGAGGTGCAGAGAGCAGGACCAGGAAAAGATGAACAGAGCACAATGAATGGATAGTTGTTCAATATTTCTTTTTAGACTCACCTCTTAATGTGTGCCCTATCCATTATTTACTGCTCTCCATCCAAATGCAGCACTGAATAGAGAATCACTCATTTTCTCATGGGCTTTCCCATAGTACTCTCATTGTAGTGCTCTAGCTCTCCACAAATATTAATGAATTTATCTTCCTGACACCCTGGTGGGGTTGCTGTTTTTCACTTGGATGTTGTGAGCGAAGACACTGAAAAAAAAGAAAAAAGGTCCTCTGATGCTGTTTCCCCCATGTAACATGCCTTTCAGATGGATTTTTCAGAGAACTTGGTGACTTCAGTGTTTCATAAAGTCAAAGTACAGTTCCTGTTCACTTCTGCAGCAATTATTTGCCACTAGAAATCACCTGAGTAGTCTCCAGGTATTTTAACATGGATACCCAGAGAAAAATGAAACAAAAGCAGGGACACAAATTTTAAGTTCTCTGCCATATTCATCACACACATTCCAAGATTTGCAACCAGATTTGGACATTTTTCACTGTTCAGCTGTTCACTGTTCAGCTTTGACTCATTCCCTGTCTGAATGTTCTTCCTGTATTTCCCCTCCTGGCTGGGAGATCTGTAGTTTTTTGGTCTATGACCAGTTGCACTCAATGATCTTAGAGGCCTTTTCCAACATTTATGGTTCTATAATTCCACGCTTCATATATCCTCTGACCCTCAACATTGCTAGCTTTTCTTTCTCTGATAGAAATTCCCAGGTGAGCAGGGGTAATTATCTCCTGGATGTCCAGGCCCTGGCAGAGAGCTCAGGACAATGTGCACCATGGCGTGGACACCCATCCTGCTGGAGGAGCAGTGCCTGGGCAGCGTGGGAATAAGCATCTCAGTGCCACTGAGATTTTCACTGAGGTTTCAGCAGCAGGAGCTGATCCTTGATCCTCTTATTTAGCACAAACACTCCTGCAGGGCCCTGCAGTGAGGGCACCATGGCTGCAGGACAGAATGACCTGCAGAAGGGTGTGACTGCCCTCGTTCCACAGCCCTGCTCCATGGTGTCAGCCTTGGAATGCACGCATTGAAGAGTACAATAACAATTTGTGAAAACACTGGTGGCAGTGTTGTGGCTGAGATGGGCTAGAGGCACAAGACTGGCAGAGTTTGCAGGAGGAAATTCAATTTTTTATTAATTATGGAAAAATGAAAAATAAATTTTTAATCACCTGGCTCTAAATCATGCCTGTATTTCAAAACCAGGGTGGGGTTCTTCACCCTGTTCTGGTGTTAAACAGCCCCAACCCCTGAAAAATAACAAAGAAAAAAAAAAAGTCTTTTTTGTTTATTAAAGGATTGCTGCCAGAAAAATGTTTTTGCCAGTGATGCGATCTGTCCAGCCTGTGTGGCAGGGGTAGACCAACTGGATATGTTAAAGAGTAAGCTTTATTATTTCAGTGAATTTCAATTACTCCATCAAAATAAAACAGACTGCTCCTCTTAGGAGTAAATCAAAAAATGTTCGGAAATGAGGAAGAACTTAGAATGAAAATCATCAATACCACGGTCTGATTTTAATTTAATCAAAGTTAAACCATGATAAGCAAAAATAGTAAATTAAGATAAGAACAAACAATATTTATAAAATCAGCATAAGTCTTGGCTTGCAACTTGATATAAAAATAAGAAGTAAATAGGATATGTAGTATTGCCAAGCTAGTAATTTCCAAAGTTGAATATAGGATTAATCAGAGTCCATTAATCTTAATTTTCTATCTGACCAAATGTAAAGAAATTTTATTTTTTCAGCCTCATTGACCATTTTTACCATTAACATTTCTTAGTTCACACAAAACACTAATGTATTGTTACATTCCTGCTTTTAATAGGAATAGTTTCTGTTAGAAACTGTGCAAAATATAGATTTGACATTGCACTGCTTCTGTCTTCACAAGCCCTTCTTTATCTTGGCATCCATTAGCTGACTGTTTGCAATATGGATTTATTTCAGTCTGTTTCTTACACCATCAAGGCCTTTAAATGAAGTTCTGCCCCTGTACATGAAAAGACTTCTTAATTTGCAGCTTCATATTATACGAAGATTAACAGCAGAAGGTTATTAGCAGTGCAAGGTTATTAAGAGCATGTATAATGTTATTTGAACGATAGCAGAATCCCATGGAATCCCATTTCAGTATAACTTTATTAGCGACAGAAGTATTCTGAGCTTTTTCCTAGAAGGACCCATAATAAATTACTGCAAATCAGTATGCATTTTAATCTCCTTTTCAGCTAGCAGTTGACAATTTTGTGGTCTATTAGAGGCCGTGGTTGCTCAGAGTAAGTGTTGAGAAGTGAATGTACTTTACCACTGGCAAAGCTAATAATAGTATCACTATTATTTCAGAAATTTTTCTTTCTGGTTTACATAAAATCATTTCAGATACACTTGGAAACTTTTGAGTTTAAGCCTAGCATTCAGTATGCTAATTTCTTAAACTCTGATGAGGGCCAGATCCAGTAATGTCTCATTTGAGAGCAATCCGGGAAAGGGAGCAGGGGAAGCACAGAAGTTATACCAGCTAATTTGGTTTGTAAGGTGATCATTTCTGGCTCTAAATGGGGCTTACAATTGGGCACTCTGAGATTTGTTCCCAATCCTCAGCAGAATGTCTTTGCCCCCTGAGCTCAGCTGATATGAGGGATAGCTCAGGAGTGTGTTCTCCCCTGCCTCGCCACAGGCACCCACATGGGCACCAACACGACCAGAGCTGTGCCTAGGAAACCCTCTCAAGACTGCTCACAACACCTGCTCTGATCAAACCACACAGCAGGTGTAGACATCTTAAACTGTTTATAAAGTAATCATAAAGGTCTAAGCTCTTAACAGGCACCAGAGCTGAAAACACCATAGATTTAGAGGAGTCTGCTAATGCATCAAGAACATACACCTACACACACCAAACAAAACCCTTCTTGACAAGCCAAGGTAATACTTACCCTGGAAAGTTTTAAAATCTCACAGTTGTTCTCAATTCTTGTTCTTGTAAAATCAACCTAGGTGCACAAAGATGCACTTTAATAACACTTGTTCCAGTTTTCCACTAGAGAAACAAAATAAGGATTTGCGGTTGGAAGGATAGACATACCAAAATTTTGTAACCAAAATATCCTCAACCCTAGGAGCCTTGTTTTACCAGCACTTTGTTTGTTTTAATTCCCTGCTGCATCATATCCTGTGGGATTCTCACATAGATGAGCCCCTGGCTGCTATCAGTGCCTTTTAATCTTCATATTGTCCAGCCCTACTCAGACAAGGGCTGTAGTGCAGTTCCAGACTTCATTTTCTCTGGTGACAAAACCAATTTAATACATTTCAGTCCTTTCACACCCCAGTTATTTGTTCCCTCCTTGTACCACAATCTGTCACCTCCTTAGCTGTGTCCTGTTGCAGGACAATGTGTGTTCAGTGCCATGCTCTGAATTAGATTAGTGAAATAATCTGTGTTGAAAGGACGCCTTTTTTATTTCTTTCTGGAGCATTTTTCTTAGCTTAGAACATTTTGTTGATCCTATTGAGTAAAATCTTATCAAGCACTCCACTGGCAGAGCTGAGGAGATAAATATCAGTAAGGGAATGAAAGCAAGCATCTTGAGAGGAAAATATTGTCAGAAGGAAAATTGTTCACGGACCTCTGTCCTTAGAGACTGGAGAACCAGGAACACAGGTTTTCTATGATATGGAAACCCTGCAGTGCAGTGCAAAAAAACCTTGAAAGCAAATTTAGTCATGACTGTGAAATCCACAGATATCACGAGCTCTTAAAGACTAACAAGTACTTTGGAATTTTTATCCAGAACAGAAAGTTGTTATTTGTTTCCTAATTTTATTGTCTTTTCAGTTCTCTCCTTGGGTCCTGAATTTGCAAATCAGTAAGAGCTGACTGTGCAGTTCCCATGTGAAAACCCATTTTTACTTATTCAGAAGAAGATTCTGCACCCTTATCACCCACAACATTTTTGTTGCATGGCTTCTTTTTAGCTAAGAGTGTGAGGAACAAGTGATGGAAACCCTGGAGGCACCTCTCTCACCTTTAGGCTCAGGTCACCGGTCTCTAGGGCAGCCCTACCCCGGCTCAATGGGACCACCCAGGGCAGGGATGGAGGGAGCTGTGCTCTGACACCACCAGGGCTGGAGCTGGCAGTGCCAGGGGGGCTGACATGGGGTCCTGGGCCCTGGGCAGGGTGGGGAGAGCCCTGGGCATGGGCAGGGAGCTCCTCTATGCCCCTGGGGCCACAAGAGGCCAAGAGTCATGTCATGGAGAGATGAGGTGAGGGTAAATAATGTCATACAATAAATCTGCCAGAATGTATTTGCCATGGGCTAGGTGAGAAATTGCAATGAAGATTCCTAGCAGCTTTCACAGTTTACTGAATGCAATTTACTGTCATATTGATATAGAAATAAAGCACATTCTATGCTTCCAAGGCACTGAAAAGCAATCATAAAATTACTGCAACCAATAAACATACCACAATGGAAATAGAAATGTAAAATAAATTTTTAAGGCCTTGTCTTGTCTCCTGTGAGAGGAGGGGCATCTGCTCTATTGTTATAAAAATCACAAGAAACCTTTTGGACAAAAGTTATTGCAAATATATTTTTATTCACCCTGATTGATTCTGCTTCCTTCCTTCTCCCCCTGCATTCCTGATTTTAAAAAACCGGGTTTGATAAGTGGGTCTCTCATTCCTCACCTTTGCCTTTAATCTCATGGTTTTCTTTGGGATGTTAGTCCCCAAGGGGAAGATAAATATTTTGCTCCCTTCTGCCTTATTTTATGAATAGCTAAAGCAGTTAAAAAAAAATAAAATAATACAGGTAAAGAGCCAATCAGTTTGGGATTTTTTTCCTACCTTGAAGAAATATTTAGTGTTCTTACTGGGAGGTTTTCTGAAGGACAGAAAGCAGCTTTCATAGCGGGGGGACGGGCAGTGGGTTTCAGAAGGGCAGCTCCCCCATCCCACCTCACCTTCCCTGTCCATCCCACCCTCGGTTCAGCCCCTGTGTGCCAGAGGAGGCTGAGGAACCAGAGACATTTACATCAATGTGACATCAGCTGGTGCCTAACACGTGTCCACCTACAAACCTCCAAATGGGAGCACTTTGTCCAGAGAAGCGCTGGGGTGTGGAAAGAACCTGTCATACCTGTTACACAGCTGCTGGCTTTATTGTGCTTTCTTCTGTGTTTCCTTCCTTTCAGTTCTCTCAGCAGAGAAAACCTGCTCTCACTTCTCTGCATCATAAACCCTACTGTACATTGTTTGGAGATGGTTATGAGAAGTAGCACTTGTTCTAAGATATAGGGTTTAACATTTTATTTTGAATTTGAGTGAGAATGGGTTCTTTGCAATTCTCTTACTGCTGCTGTTGGACAGTTTATATTTTATATGAGGCTGGATCACATCAAATAGCTGCAACATACTTTTTCCCCAGTGATAGTTTCTAATTACTGCTTAACTATAAAACTGAATGAGGAATTAGATGAGCAGTAGAATGACAGAGTTCAACAACAACATTCAGAATCAAAAATAAACTCACTGGTGGGGGGAGGAAAACAACATGTGCAACCCATTTTATAATTCAGGACAGTCTGACAGTCTTGAACATTTCAGCTATTGCTTCAGCTTGGCAGAACAAAAGGCAGAAAAAGGCGGATTACCAGAACAACCCAGCTTTAGGGTTTGTATGAAGACAAGGTGATTTATTTTGGTGACTTTCTCTACTGAGATTTATGTTCTGATTTGTTGATTTATAATTATGATAATGGTTCCATAGGTCTAATGCAATCCAGGTATCACTTTCAAGCTGTCATTTCACAATATGCAGTCCCTAACCACTCATTCCTGCCTCCCCATATTGTACCACCTCCACAGTTGTGTCAACACAACTGTTTGTGGAGCTGCAATCTAAACTGGATCACTGAACTGATTTGGATTACAAATAACATTTGCTTTGGAGGGGACAGGGCGTGGGAATGAGCAACTCAGGGCAGAAAAGGGCCAGCTGAGATGGAGGGGACAAAAAGAATGGGAAACTAGTCTTACCACTGAAAACTATTGTGAAACTGAGTTCATACTCACCCTTTAACTAGCACAGCCATGCTTTCCATCTAGTTTCAATTAAGTTAGACGTATATGATTCTTGCTCCCATTGTATTTATTCCAATCAAGAGGATAAATTCCATGAAGAGTGTATGAACCATCAGTCAAGACTACATTAATCCCATGTACGGTTCCTGCTCTACCAAATAAGTCCGTAACAAACATCACTACTGCAGATGTCTAACCCAAACCTCAGGGAGTTCAGTGAAGGTACACCTGGCTAAATAAACAAGACTCAGGGAGTGAGTTCTAGCCCTGATCTTAATCACTACCACAGTGATTTGATAATTCACTCCCCAGATCTGCACTGGCCTGTCACATCTTGCTTGTTAAGGCAATTCTTATATGAGAAGCCTAACCTGAAGCAGTGTGGCTACAGGTCAGAGGAAACACGTGCACTTCAGGCCAGTTACTCCCTTCTATCCCACTTTTGTTATGCAACATCAAGAGACTGACTGCCCTTCTTATGCTCTCAGAAGGCTTCAGGTCTGAATCCAGAAACTGGATTGCCAAAACCAGTTATTCATATTTGAATGAATACTGAATACTGGAAGTTGGAGGGGGGCAGGAACAGGTTGCCCAGAGAACCTGCAGGCTCCCATCCCTGCAAATGTTCAAGGCCAGGCTGGATGGTGCTCTGAGCAACCTGATCTAGTGGGTGACATCCCTGCCCATGGTAGGGTTGTTGGAACTAGATGATTTTTAAAGTCCCTTCCAACCCAAACCATTCCATGAATTTCACACAGAGAAGTGTAAGCAACACAAACACACTTGCTGCCCCGTATATTTTGCTTAAAATAGATCTGGAACTAAAGGAATTCATGGGCTGAATTAGAAGCTGATTCCATGAAAGGATTATTCCTTTTTTTAAAAATTACCAAGTCATTACTCAGTGTGATTACCCAGTGACCTGGAATAATAATTTAATGACATCAGTATGTTAAGTGAATGATTTTAGAACCAGTTAAGGGACCTACAGGCAATTCCTTATTTATAGTACAAGTATCAACAGTACATAAAATTGTAATTAAACATACTAGATTATTTCTCATAGGTTGATCAAAGAACTGCTAAAATAATTGCTATGTCATCAGCTTGAATAATGATTTTGTAATATCTTAAAATATTATTTAATGGATTTATGTCAGCTTTCTCCCAAAGAACAATCTTATCCCAGCCACCCTATCAAACCACTTTATTTTATTTATATAAAAACATAAGAAATTTCCTAACTTGTAACAATGATATAGTGTAATAATTTGACTTTTGTTAACAAAACATATTTGGGATTATGGGTAGAAATAAAGTGTCTCTCCTTAATAGAAAAATATAGGATCTTATGTCCTCTTGGGAAGAAAATCAGCACCAGAAAATTAGCATTTCCTGCTTACCAAGTAATTATTATTTGACTAGCCACAGACCCACAAGTCTAGCCTGTTCTGTACTAGGATAGAGCTAGTACAATCTAGGTTAAAACACCAGTCACATGTGGAATGGAGAAAAAGAAGTCAAGATTTATGATTTCTCTCAACATCTGCCTGTGACCACTGCTGATAGTGGATAATGTTTATGGGCAGACATATTCATATGCTCTTACTTAATCCTGCTTAAAAAAATGTTATTTTTTTTACAGTGTTATGATTGTCACTGCCATAGACCCCAATTAGTGCCCCATGCACTATATTTGACAAAAATGCTATGTATTTCCTCATGTATTTGGGCTCCCTTTGGAAGTAATTGACAGAGAATGAGTCTCCAGAAATGTTTAATCAAGCTTTTAATTTACCAGGAGAACTACAGACATAACAGGTTTCCTTCTAGCACAGGATGCCACTGTATGCAATTTTTTCCTCCTGTATTGAGGTGGAGAATGAATGTCTTTACCCTGTTAATAAAAATCATCACTTTTCTCATTCCAATTTCACCCACGGATAACAGACAGATAAATAACAAAAACAGAATTTACAGTACAAAAATCACACTTCAAATTTTTTGCACAGAAGTAATTGCCAGATTCTGATCAGATACAGCCTGTATCCTTTTGGAGGAATGAATCTACACCCTCAGCCTCAAAGAACAGTTAGAGAAGGGAATGACAGTATTTGCCTGCCTGCAATGCCTCCACATTTTTATTAGATCTGAACAATTCTGTCTTAATGAAAGGAAGATCCAGTGAACAGCTCTGTAAGGGGGCTGTGTGAGGAGACATGTATGAGGAGTTCAAAGGCTATGATTTAGCTGACTCATAGAAGTGGAATAAACAGAGCAGGATGATTTTCCAGATTCTGGAACAGGAAGACCTGCAGTGTCTGGAGTGACAAAAGTGATTTCTGGGCCATGGTTTCACACTACAAACAGTTTACTGCAAGATTTTTAGTTTTGTGTTCTGCCTCACGGTGTGGTGCCACAAACATTTTTTCAGCAATGCTGGATCTGTTTTCAGCCTCATGCCACTGTACAGTGCAGCAGGATAAAAAAGGAGAAAAGAGTATCTGAAGACAGTTTTTTCACTGAGCACCTTATGCCATCAAAACACATCTTGTGTAGCGTTTCAGATATTCACATTGGGCAAATCAAAATAATGGAAAATACAGGTTCTTCTTAAATATTCAGACCTTTAAATAACAGCCCAGAATAAACTGTAAAAGACTAACACACCAAAATTCATTAGTTACAATAAAAATAAAAAAAAAACAAACAAAACCAAAACCAAAACCAAAACAAGAAAACCCAAAACAAAACTAACAAAAATAAAGGAAAAGTATACCACACAAGAAATATAAAGATTGCTCTTTATGTATTTTGGTCTGTCCTAAGCAAGAAATTGTATTCTATTTGCCTTGTCTGATGTACAGATATCAGTTCCTTCTTGTAGGCATTAAAAAACACTGTAGAAAAGTGGTGGGTTCCATAAATAAAACAAAGAAATTAAAACCTTAATACATTACTGGCAAGTCTGAGCAGAGACTTTTTAACACTGTAACTGAAGTCACTGCAGACAGCAGCTGAAGTTACTGCAAAATAAATTAATCATGGAAACAGATGGAAAAAAATTATTCTCTTATACGTGGAAAAACAAAATGAGAATTATTTGTTACCTAGAAGCAAAGTGAGAACTATTTATTACCTAGAAACTGTGGATTTAAGCCAGTTTTCCAGCAACTTCATAACTAATAAGATTTATACAAAGCATAGGATAGTCTGTGTTTCTAAATTTGTAACTAGAAAAAAATTGTAAATACTGTCCGAATACATATATTTTATTTATATTTATATGAATATACATATATTTAGTTGCAAGGTAATACTACTGGTTTGTATTGTTTAAAAGTTACTTTTAGGAGCTCTAGCATACTGAATGGGGAGCAACATAAACCCCATTCCATTATCAGTGAAAAGCTCAACACAGTTTTATTAGTCATTAAGAATAGTGCTCTCAGTTTCCCTAGTGTGAGTCATGAAGACAAATAGGTAGAGACAACTTTTGGTAGGTATAGAATAAAATAAAAATGGATCATTTAGGTTACAAAAATCTCAGGCCACTTTATGAAATGCTATGTTGTTTGCTCCCATCAGATTCAGTAAGCATTAAGTGTTGTCTGTATCTCAAAAATTAGAGCTTGTTTTGCTAAAAATTATGTTGACAATTTTTATAGTCAGGTTACTGAGTATTGCTAAAAATTATTAAAATTAAATTGCAAGAAACTAATAAGAATCCAGGAGAACAAAAGGAAGAAGATGCTCAAGGACAAATTTCCTGTGCAGTGTAAATCAGAAGTGTTTCTAGATTTCAAAGACTTCATATTAATCCATATCTGCTAAAGACTTAATTCTTTAAGTAGGCAGGTGCAGACAACACTTCAGTGAATTTATTTTTCTGCTGAGTGTCTACACACAGATTCCTGCTCATCTCACCCATTCCCACTTACAACAATCTGCATGTTCAGAACCTACCCAGAGTGATCAAGAGTACAGAAAACAAAGTCATAAGTCATCAAGAATCGGAGACCTGGAACTCTGGGAAAGGAATTTTTTCTTTCCATGTTTTGTTGCACTCTCAATACCTACTGAGAGTATTTTTCCAGGGTTCAAGCAGGAGCTTGTCAGTTTTCTTTGAGAAAAGCAGCAGTTTGGCCATGGTCCCCTGGCAGCAGGAACATGGTTATTGCAGAGCACAAAGAAGGCCTCAGAAGCCAAAACACTGCGCTCACTTCCCCACATCAGTGAATTGCCATCTGAAAGGTGCCAGATCCACAAAACTAGAAATTCATATAGACAGAGGACTAATAGAAAAGCACCTGGTTTTCCACTGCCTCCAAATACATCTAGAAGGAGATGGTGCCCATGTATACCACCAAAGGCTGGTTCCTCACCAGTACATCCTGTAGAAGTACGGCAGCTGGCAGAAACAAAAAAAGTTTCACGTCTGAAAAAGTGTGATACAAGTGAGTAATGACAAGGATAGGCTGAACTGTTGAGAAATTAATGTATTTCAAAGTGTATATGTTTCAGACATGAGGTCACTTCAGGAGGGCCTCAGGAGTAGGTTAACCAAGTAACTTCATTGGAGAAGGAGCAGAGAGAAAGTGAAAATCACCTAAAATATGTGGGTAAGTACTTACATTTTGTTCTCTCAAACTAGCGTCTGGAGAAATAAAAAACCTAGCAAGAGTCTGAGAGAAGTGATCTCAAACTTTTAGGATCAGATCTGTCTGGTTTAACATTTTAATTTTATTTTCAGACTGCCCTATGCCTTTTTATTATAAAGGTTTGCAGCAAACAGTTTAAATGTTTCCAGGAACCAGATGCAGACAACTTACTGCAGTCTTTCCTTACACAGTCTGTGAATGGCATCATTCTAATCTACTGTTGATTATCATTTACAAATATTTTATTTTACAGAGAACTTATTGGACTACTTTCAGTGGTCCTGAAATAAAACTGCAATGATGACTCAAGGTCTTGGTCTTGAATAATGGTCCATAATGATATGATAAAGTCTATCTCTACCAGGAAGTCTAGACATGTCTTCCCAAAACATTCTCCAAACCACCTCCAAGTTTGTAGCTGACCTACCAGGGATTTTATTTGCTGTCTTTGGAGCTGAGAAGCAATTTTAACACTGTTATTTAAATTCTCAATAATTTTAAATAGCACTTCACTAAATTATTCTTTAAAAAATGTCTTAGCCAGCCACTAGATGAGATCATCAGAGAAATCTTTATCTCTCTTTTGATATCTCTCTTCTTTGCTGAAAACCTACAGCTATTAAGAGATAAAGTGAATTATGATAAGCATTTCCACTTTGTGATATCAAAATTTCTCTTCACATTTCACATTTCATATCTTCACATAAAAACTAATTACTTAATTTGGTTATTATGAGGTAGATTTTAGAAGGGAAAAATGCATACATTTGAGAAAATGCTAAACAAAATATATCACTGAAATTCAGTTAAAGGGTACCAATGTCACAGGAGGCAGAGGAGCTGGTAGGGGACACTTTATATTCTGCATCTAGTCACCTGGCATGTGTCAGCATCTTTAAGATTACCCCTCATCACATGAGTGGCATCAGTTTCCACTGAGCATGGGAGCTACTATTACAGTAAGCTTAAACCCAGAATGGTCGTGCTCCACCATTCGTAGCAGTATTTAAAGTATTTGTGCCTATCTCATAAGCTTTTTCTGGCCTAAAGACTTCTGCTATTTTACAGTGCAGGGTACATTGTGTGCTGTGCTCTGGAATATCTCCTATCTGTACTTCACACACAATTGACACATGAATCATTCCAGAGTAAGTCAATTATTATATTACACATTTTCCCTTGTCTACAGATTTCTTTCCACCCATGTTAGAACAGCTAAATCTTTGTCTCTACTTTTATTATACCTAACCCTTGCAGATATTTTGTCTTAGTTGCCTTACATACTTTGTATTAAACCAAGATATAATACTAATACTAATACTAATACTAATACTAATACTAATACTAATACTAATACTAATACTAATACTAATACTAATACTAATACTAATACTAATACTATTACTATAAAAAATTTATATTTTCTGAAAATTGATACTCCCTCTCCCCCTTGAAATATACAGCTATTTAGGAGACTTCTGAACACATAATCTTGAAAGACTTTTGGCATACAATAACAGCATTTGAACTTTGAAACAAAATCACCTTATAATGTCATACATTATTGAGTATTGACATTTGTATCACACAACCTTTTTCTGAAGCTCCAACAAAGACGTCCATATATCTTTTGAGCTCAGATTTTTTTGCCATCTAGTTATCATAATATATTTTACAGCATTTTGGGACAATCACAGAAGCACAATAAACCACACAATTTGCAAAAAGCCCTTATTTTCATGTCATTAATTGAAATAAGTCAATGGGCTGCTTTCCAGTGGTACTTACCACCACTTCTGGACAGAGTGGAAAGACCTTGCACTGAAGTAAATATAACACTTTAGAAGCAAGACCTTCTCTGTTCTTAGCAAGACTAATTTTAAAAGATCTGGAAAAGGTGAATATAGTACTATGCACGTACTTAGGTGTGTATATGCTGCTTTTGTATTAAACCATTTATTTATAAGTGGTATAATATTATATATTACAATATCATCATTGATATGACTTGGTGAATTTGTGGAATATATCACATATACAGACATCCTTGTAAGGCTGGTAATAGAATGAGTGAGGAGCACAAAAACGCCGTCCGTGCTTCTGTGTTAGTGATTTACAACAAAGCACATCAGTGGTGTTCAGAGCAGTTTCCCTCCAGAGGCAATAAAGGTTGAAGAAACACAGAGGGCCACCACTCAGGGCACCTCACATGAAGTGTGAGCTCAAGGTCCTCCAGCAGTCACCTGCCATGCATGCACTGTGTGCTCCATGGACCACGAACCTCACTGTCCTGCTGGGTACTGATGGAAGGCATTTAAATAATAATGCCATTATCAGGAACAAGCCAATGTGGGTTCACAAAGGGAAAGTCACGTTTAGCTAATTTGATATCCGTCTCTAATAAGCTCACTCATCTAATGGATGAATGGAAGGTGATGAATGTAATTTATCTTGATTTTCATAAGGCCTTTGATACTGTCCTTCACATCATCTTTCTCTACAAGTTGGCCAGCTATGGGATTCGAGGGTTCATAGTGCAGTGTGAGGAATTGGCTGAAGAGCAGGGTTCAAGGGGCTGCAGGGAATGGGGCCACATCACACTGCTGGTGACTGGTCACTAGCAGCTACAGACAGTTCTCCCCACTGTATTTATCAACAACCTGGATTCAGGATTGAATGCACTGTTAGTAAGTCTAAATGCCATATTCTGCACATAGGATTGGAAATGCCACAGACAGGTATGAGTTTGAAGACTGGCTGCACACCAGCCGTGCAGAAAGGGATCTGGCAGCTCTGGTTGGCAATGGTTTCAGTAGGAGTCAGCAGGGAGCTTAGGCAGCCAAGTGGGAAAATCCCATTCTGGGGTGCATCAAATACCACTCCAAAACAAGTGATTATCCCACTGATCTCAGCACTGGAGGAGCCTCACCTGGAGTATATATGTAGTTCTGAGCTCCACAATTTAAGAAGGATGTGAAGGTCCTCCGATGTGTTCAGTGGAGGATAACAAAGCCAGTGAAAGAGCTCAAAAGAATGTCCAGTGAAGAGTGGATGAAGACTTTGGACAGGTTTAGTTTGGAGAAAATGGAGATGACAGGTGACCTCATTGCTCTCTACAGCTTCCTGAGGAAGTGGAGAGGGAGGTGCTGAGCTCTTCTTCCTGGAGTTCAGTGATAGGATGTGTGGGAAGGGCTCAAAGCTGCATCAGGTTAGGTTCTGACTGAGTATTAGGAAGCATTTCTTTACGTGATCAAACAATGGAACAGGCTTCCTAGAGAGGAGGTTGATGCCCCAAGTCTGTCAGTGTCTAAGAGGCATTTGGACAATGCTCTTAATAACAGGGGTCAATATTTGATCAAGTCTGAATTTGTCTGGCAGTTGGATTGGATGATCATTTAGGTCTCTTCCAACTGAAATATGCTGTTCTAGTCTATCACATCTGTTCTGTTCTGTTGTGTTGTGTTTTGTTCAGTTCTGTTCTGAAGATGCAATGCAGATATACAGTTCTGGAATCTAAGTAGATCTCAGCAAGACAAAACTCAGTTCCTCCATTTTACATTGCACCTCCTGCTGATAGAGATGTACCAAAAGCATTAAAAATAAAACTAAATTAAAAAAAAAAAAAAAATGGAAACACATGCCCATCATTTGTGGAATAGACTTCTGACATACTTATTTGTGCATTCTCACAAAATGCAGCCTCATGATCTGTAAATTGTGTGGTAACTCCAGGTTTATTCCCAGAAAATATTTATTTCACAACCTCATGTATATATGCATGCAGAAAATTGGCAGAGATTTAGTGTATTACTTAGACAGATGTTGTAAACACCTAATCATTAAATAAAGGTAGTCTCATGGTGATTTCAGTGGAAGTTAAATTCTATCTATATAGCCCTTAAGCAGTCCCTGACAAGTAAATAGTAACCCACCATCCAAAGAAAGAATATGAATTTACACAGCATTTTTCAACAACATGGAATTTATTTTCTTATATTCCTTGCTTTTATAAGCAAGACTTTTACATTTAGTTAAAGTTCTACAGTTCACATTTAAATATGGAGGTGCTTTGAAAACCAGCTGGTGAAAAAAATAAACGGTTCATTTTATTTATTTATTTCCTTTAGACAACAGAAGAGAATGCAAAGAAGAGTTTCGGCAACTTATTTTGCACCAGGCAGTATTGCCATGCATTGGCCCACAGAGCCCCCTGTTTATATTTTTGTTGGTAAACAAATGAGAGATCACTGAGCTGTGATAGTTTCCAGTTCGAACAGACCAAAATCAAATTTAGGTACGAAGTGTATGCGTGGCTTTCATGCACCGCCTTATTATTTTTTAGTAGGAGTTAACAAGGAGAGCCATGGTTTCCCCATGCAGAGCCAACATTCCACCCATACCAGAGGAGAGTAATGTTACTGAGGTTACAGACATCTCTTCTGATGTTTCAAACTTCAATTAGAGATACGCTTGGCAGGCAGCAAAAGCCTAAGCAGTATAAAAGACCCAGAAACTGATATAGGAGCTTAAATTAATAAAGGGTTTCATTCCATTGTATTAACCCCTCCTTTTCGCAGTGGATTCATGGAGCTCCCTGTTGCTACAGTGACAGACTTCAGCAGCAAAACTGAGCAGACACTCTTTGTGTACAATGTGCATCTTCAAGTTTAAAACTAATTACATCATAGCATAAAAATCAGGAATAGTCATGAGATACAGACATGGATTTATGTGGGAGCAGTAGGAAGATCATGTTGGCAGCAAGTTTTATCTATAACCCAACCACAAGGTGATAAAAATTAACTACATTTGTCAATAGCCACTGATGTAAGCCAAATATGGTATTGCTTAGAGAAAATATACATCTGGAGTGCTGATAACTGAACCCATCCTAAAGGCAGGCTGCATTCAGGGAGAACACCTGTGTACAGCATTATGCCACAGCAGTAACTTGGCAAATTCTAGTCCCTTTTCCTCTCCATCCAGTCTGCACAGACTTGGAATCAAATACTCTCCCTGCAGTGAGCTCTGTGTACATGTTTTGTGTGTTGTTTTAATTCTAGTACTTGGCTGGTAGTAAGTTCACGGCAGTACTATTATAAACAAAATGAAAAGGCCACCTTCCATCTCAGACAAAAACAAAACAAAAATACCCCAAACAATGAATATGAGTTGAAATAAATTCTGCAGACTATGAAGGTACTATTTGTATGAATTTACAAGTGACTTGATGATTCAAAAACCTATTCTCCTTAACTTCAAAGAGCAGGTGTATTTGATATGCCAAAATACTAAGTACATCTTCTATTCTGTTATCCTTATTCCAGCATGTTGACAGCAAGATTAGGGAAGAAAACAAAAATTAAGCCTTCTGTAATTGTCATGATATTAAAATGCCAGGAAGGACAGGAAAAACTTGATGTCAGTGGATTCCTATAATAGTGAGAAGCTCTGTCAAAACATCATAATTTAGGTTTTAGAGAGAAAGGGAGAATTTCTTCTAGGACAGAGCGTAAGAGATTTTTTCAACCAGGAAAAGCAGTAGTCAGTGAGAAATGTTTTATTAAATTAGAGGTTACTTCCCTGTTTTCTGTAGGAAGTGGAAACTGAGTGCCAGATTCCTGTCCCTGCTAATGTCCAATTGTACAAGCAGCAAAATATCAATCACAACTTTAGCTTTCACGAAGTACTTAATGCCCTTAGGCCTCAAAAGAGATGTCAGAGGAGAGTATTTGTCTCTTCACTTTTTGGACAAACTTTGGCTTATTCCTGCAGGTCTTGTCTCAGGCAAGACTCTGGTAGCGCCAAAACGTCAGCCACACTCATCCCAAGGGCTGAGATAAGGCAGGTTGGAACAGTTCCTGTCTTTAGGGGATCAGGTCCCCTTTTGCTAACAGAACACGAGGTAGAACATTTGCCTGGGAAAACAAAAATTTTCTTTTTGTCATATAAGCAAAGTACCAGCAGCCAGATATTGCCTTAATAAATAATAAAATGTGAAATGCTCAGAGACAAAACAAGATTGATAGCTTCTCTTTTCTAATGGGGGGAGGGGGACAGAGGAATAGAGCTAGAAAAGGACTGCAGACAGCTTCTAAGCCTTAACTTCTAGCAAATAATTGGCAGCAAATGTCTAACAATTTATATGAGGGAATAAAAATACTCATTGTGTGTGTATGTGTGTTGGCTTTGAATACCATGGTCACCCTCCAGCTAAGGAGCTGTTTACATCTGCCAGCCAGCAGCCAGCCAGCAGCGGGGAGCTGGCACAGCCCTCCTGGGCTCATTGTGCACAAGTCCAGCCAGGGAGCAGAGCCAAGACTCCTGCTCCAGCTCTCCCCAGCAGGCAGGAGCAGTGGCTCCCTTGGAGAGCTAAAAATGACCTCCCTACCTGCTGCCTGAGCCCAGAGAGGTGCTGAGCTCAGGTTCAGATGGATGCTGCTTCCCACCCTGCACGGCTCCTGCACGGCTCCTGGGACTGTCACTGCATTGTCTGCTAGGGGCTCTTGGACAAAGTCTGACAGATATCACTCAAAATGTTCAATGCCTCGTAGTTTCAGCCTGAGATTTACTAGCTTTTGGTACATTAATGCAGTCTTTATATGCAAAGCAAAATAAAATTATCAGATTGTCTCTCATTTCCTTAAATCTCCAAGAAAATTTCTGTTGAGCTCACGTATGCTGTCAAATGATATTTTACTGACCTGTTTATTTTATTCAGATAAGTCCGCTGGAAGCAAGATATGAAAAACCATTTTTAAACTTGCTAGGAAATGAGGTGAAGAAAGGTGAGTTACAACTGAGATTTTCACAGATTTGAAAGGGTTTTTTGTACTTAGAACCAGAAAAAAAACCCACAAAAACTTAGGTTTCAAGGCTTTTAGAAGAAGAATGTGATTTTTTTTTGTACTTATGTCTATTTTAAAGCATTGGGCATCTTTGATAATGATGATGGCTAGAAAACTTCTAATAAAAAAAACTGGAGAATCTTCTATGTCTAAGGGAAATGTGTAATGTTAAGAGAAGCATAAAGGCACAAATCTCTGTAAACTGAAGTATTATCTAAAGTTTTGGAATTGTGGAGTAAGTTGAGTACTAGAAATTTCTTTTTGATAAGAGACAATTTGGAACTCTCATCATCAAAAATGTTGATGTCAGATTTCAAAGTCTAAACAGTTTCATTTTGAAGGTTTGTGGGTTTGCCTATAAAATAATTTAGAGCAGGGTGTCCTGCAGAAAGTGTTTAAGCTCAAACATGATTAATGAAAACGTGTTGTGATTTATTTTTGTGACTAGTCTTAGTGATAAATTAAGTCTGGTGCATTTCAGAGCTCAGCACATGCTTTGTAAGTGTGCTGAGTGAAAAATTCTCCAGTGCTTCTCATGCAAGCAGAGAAGTTCATCCTGCTCCTGTGGAGTTTCTGATGTTCTGATGGCAACAGGGAGGAAAATAGGGAAAGTCCAAAGCTCTATGCCCTGAGGCATTTCTCAAGAGTGAAAACTGTGCTAGGAGTAAGCTCCCTCCAAATTCCATGGGTTTCTGTGCATTCACTTCTGAGAGGGAGTCTTCCAAAATGCAGGAAAAAAAAATTTAAAACAGAAAATAAAACTCCTTGACCTATCTGAATCCTTCTTTCAGTAAGTGTATGGAAGATAATTTTTAAGGAAGTAGTGAATGACATTAGCAAATGGATAGATGGGAGCAGATGAGTGATGAGACAATGAGTAAGTGAGGAAGGAATGTCTGGTAGGTGTGATTTGAAAGGACATAGCCCAGAGCTATCTTACAACCTTAGCAGGACTCTCTAGGAAAAAGAAAAAAGATGCAGAAGAAGCACCTGAGTCACCTGCACTATCAGATGTTTTCAAATATTTCACTGTTTCTTTTCTTACTTTTCTTCTTGGTTTTTGTGGGGTTTGCTTTGTTTGTTTTGTTTGTTTTGTTTTAACATCAGCATCTTTGGTGCAATTAGGCTGCTGAAATATACTGCTAGCCCTAATTCCAGTCCAGCTAGGATTATCTACTTGCTTGTCTGGGAACTCACAATCTCTGAATGGAGCTTCTAGATACACACATGGACACCTCCTGCTCCAATAAACTTACAGCACAATTTCTGAAAAGGCTCAGGCTTGTGCTCACGGGCCAGTTTAGCTGGGATAGCTGAGGCAGCACTCACAACTATCCCATCCCTCTTCCAGCAGTGGCCGAGCAGGACAGAATTACCTCTGTTTACAATTTGTCCTACAGCCATAAACAGAAACTGGCAGGCATCAGTGGGGGTATGAGAATGTTAATCATACAGTTATATATCATGGAAATTACAGCAGTTGAGGATTGGATGTCAATCCCATTTAAACTTCTTTGTTGTTATGGTTGAACTTGGAGCTGTGTGCAGCTGGGACAATGCACACTTCCCAGCTAAATCTGTTTCTAAATGCAAGTCAAAGCCAAGATTCAAACAGTCTTCAGCTGAAGTCAATATATTGAAATCTTAATAAGTTTCAGGCTGTTTTGTGACTGAGAGACTCTTGCATATTACCACAGATGGTAACAACCACTTAAAAATTATTTCAAGTCAGTTTTAAAATATCCTCTGAAACATAATTCTGTGAGACTGGTAGTGTAAATAATCCATGTTTATCAAACATTCCCACAGGAAATTGGGCTCTCATTTCTAGCATCATTTACCTGTAGTATTACTTACCTGGAAGTGTAAAGCAGTGCATCAGAACAATATCTGAAAACAGCGTGGCACGCTGAAAATGTCCAATTATTTCAGTGTTTTCCAAAGTGATGAAAACTATGGCTTTTATCTTAGCCTTGTTTTTCTTCTATACTGTTGACAACCTGAAGTAGAGTGTAACCTCCTTTATAGCTGTATAGCTTACACAAAAATATCTAAAGTACCCAAAAAAATCCAGAAATTCTACTGTCAAAGGTAACACCTGCCCCTTTTTCATCTAGGTCTACTTTAAGGAGATTTAAGACCTCAGACCTTCAGAGAATAAGATTTCTGTATGAATGTGGGCATGGATGCAAAACGAATTTAAAACAGAAGGAAGCTGACATTTAGTTAAAAGCACTTTTGGATAAGACTACCTGTCTCTTGATGCCCAGGACAAGCTCTGTAGTTTGGCATGTCTCCTTTTGTTGCTGCTTGGAAGATTTCCCTAGGTAAAGTGGAACCTGGTGAATGATTACACAGGTTTACAGAAAATCACTACCCACACAATGTTGCTTCAAGTACTTAAGCAAGAGAGGAGTCACAAAGTTTTTCTTTCATTCCCATCTTTTGGTAGCGGAGAAGGGAGCTATATTGAAGGGAGAGAGAGAAAGAGCCTTTGTCAGGACAAAGGGAGCAGGAAGGAAGATACCTACTCAGCTACTCTTGAGGGGAAAAAAGGATTAACTGTTTTCTGAACCAGACACCAGATTAAGCAGTGAGTTATGACATACATGAGTATTGTATGTCACAACACAAGAGAGAAAAAGAGTTTTTAAAATTATGACAATACATGAATGAATAAAAAACATTTGCTGTACAGGACAAAAGTTAACATGAGACTCTTGCTAATTCTGAAAATAGATCTAAATAGAATTTGACAAAAAAAACCCCAAAAAAACAAACACTGTAACTTCTAGTGTTACATGTTTTGGACTACCACAAGGTGTTATAAAGGACTGGGCAATAATACTGCACAGAGGTAAAATGAGGATGATATCACAGCTGCCCCAGCTCTATTGCTTGTTCGGTGGTCTTCAGTAAGAGTGACTGCAGACCTCCCTGCAGAAAAGCAGAGACTAAAACAGGGAGAGGTGTTTTCTTCACATTGGTCAACAGTGAAATTAAAATCCTTAAACCTCTAACTGTTTTTGATTTTTATGACCTCATTACCTCACCAATGCTTACAGTAGAGAGTACTGTGTAAAGCATATTTCCTCTCTAGAAACAGCACTGTTACTCAGGTAAGGTTTTTGTAAGAAAGCCAGTGTGGCAGTCATCCTATTACAAAGCATCCCAGTGAAAGCAAATAGAAACCCACAGCTCACCAGAAAAAAAAAATTAAAAAATAATAATAATAAAAAATCCATTCTGCATTCTTCTGCTTGTGCTCTGCTACTTCCATAAGTAAGAAAACAGAGTACGAAATAAGTCTTGTTGTGACGCATGGTTCAATATGGCTGAAGTGTTACAATGTGCTGCTTGAGTCACAACTGACAGGGTGCCAGCCTTACATTTGTTAGAGCAAACAGAGCCCAGCTTTAAATTTCCGTGCTGTTACACAACTGTGCTATTACTTAAAGGACTGCTTGTACTCAAACAATAAAGGCCATCTATTTTCCTGTTACAGTGCTGATATAATTGTCCCTACCACAGGCACATTTTCATACACATACATATGTATTTAAATACACAAGTGTATTTAATGTATGTACATTACAGCATTTTTACTGCTCTAAGGGTATGCTCACTACTTGGCTTTCCTTGTTTTCACAGAAGTTTGAGACTTGAGGCTGCTGCAACTGGTGAGGGAAGATGTGGCCATGTAGTCCACCTAATGCTGTGATTTAATTCCCTACCAACCTCGTCAGTCAGCAGGATCCACACACTGAAATGTCAGAAAGCAGCAGCCATATTCGCTGCTGCTGTTTTCTGAAAGGGTGGTGCCATTATAACTGGTCTCTCACTTCCATTAACCAGTCATCAGCACAGACATTGCACTTACCAGGTCTCTGTTGGCTTTGTGGGAGATTCCCACTGATAGCACAGTGTACAGAAAAAATACCTGCAGTAACACTGTTTGGAGAACTGTTAGCAAACACATTACTACTGAGAGTAAGTTTGGTTCCAGGTTTCGTTGGACACCGGGTTACCTCACAGTGTAGAAATGACAGATCCTAGGGTCTGTCTCCAGGAAATCCCAGGAAATGGTTGTGCCTGGGTGTCAGCAATACAGTCAGAAGGCAGGGGAAGTGGACAGAGCCTCCTGAAACCCAGGGAGGGCTGGCCTTGGGGCAGATGCCAGCCTTCAGATGCTGCAGCAATCAGCTCACTTCCTTTCAGAGCCTGAATCAAGACAGCAGTGCTATTCCAGTTCAGTTTATCAGAGCAAATCATATGACTAATGATTAATCATTCAAGTATTTATCACTTCAGTATAATTTCTGCATACTATTATTGGGGTTGCACCTTCACTAGTGTGGCTCAGGCACGATTGGATCTGACACTTTGGGAGCATCTTTCAGCAAAGAGCTTAAAGAGCTTGAGAGCCTGAATACTGGCAACAGGTGAGGCTGCTGTTGGCTTGGAAGCAAGCAGAGGAACAAGGCACAACAGCTGTGAGAGAAAGCAGAAGCAACACAATTTGATATCATCTCCAGACTGCCCCTTGAGGTCATCTCTGCAGACCCAGGGCTCTTTATCCCCCTTGAAGGAGAAGGGGAGAAGGCTGGTGGAAGGGACTCTGGGCAAAGGGCCTGAACTGGACTGCCCTGAGGCATGTGCTGCTCTGGCAGAGATGTGATACTGCTTGTACAGCCCCTGCTAAAGTACTCCTCGCATGGCTGTGCTCCAGCTTTCCACCTTACCATGTGCTCTCCCATGCAAGCAGCACAAACACTTGTGACTTCTTCCCTCCAGGAATCCAAGGAAGTTTGTGCCTCACCTACTCCAACAAGATTGAAGGGATAAAGCAAATTCAAAGGTAGTCAAATGATGGTATGTCTTGAGCATCCCAAGCTCATATTTGTCCTTTTTCTTTTCAATCCAAGTGCTGGTAGGCAGAATTTCTGAGATGATTGTGTCATAGAACTTTTCCTCTGCTTCAGCTTTTGATGCAGTTAAACTTTCACCTTTTTTTTGTTGTGACATACCTGCTTGGGGACAGTTAATGCTGGGAAAATCCTGCTATCATACCAGTATTTCTGGATTTCTCTACAGCCTTTCCATCATCACAGTTGACTCTCCCATTTCATTTTTGTGTGTTTATCTAGGCAAGTGAACTGCAATCATTTCTCCAGTCCAACTCCTTCCCTAGCTTTTCCCACTAGTTGCATGTGGTTAGGCTAAAAAGAACTTTGTCCTACAAAATGTGTGTGAGGATTGGAGGGGAGGAAAGGTCTATCTTTTCACAGCTCCCTAAGCCAAGTTGTGAGTCTTTTCAGCTTACTGCAGGGCTTTTTTTTCAGAAGTTGTTGCTACTGAAATACAGTCTACCTTTCCTTCACCCCACTGTGAAGGGGGAAGCAGGGGCTACCACAGAAGTGGAAAAACTAGAGACAAGTTTGTAAAACAGACAGAAGAATTACTCTTTGGCCTATTGCTGAAGGCACAAGGGAGTATTTGTGGATTCCAGTCCCTTCCTAGCTTTAGTGTTTTAAATAAAATAGCCATGGGTTGACATATAAAAATTCTACTGGAAACAGGAACTAATCATGTTTTCAAGTCAAGGCAGTACCTAAATGGCAATCTAAAATTGCAGGCTTGGTCATATACATTTGAATTTTTGGAGGTTCCGGTCCCTAAATCCTGTCTCACATTTTAGCCCAACTTGTAATAGTGCTTCCTTGGGACTCCTATCATAGAGCAGGATGTTTCTACCATGTTTACTGTTTACTAGTTTCGTGGAAGTGTCACAATGAATAGCACAGAAAATGTGAGATAACAGTAAGACCCACTTATTGTTGTAAGAAACAAGTTAGATGGCCACCAAATAAACCAGAGCAATTAACACCCCTGTCCTCCATCCCTACCATGTCTGGGAAATCCTTGGTTCCCAGGTACAATCTCAATTTTCTTGTCTAATATTACTGATGTCTCACCTTCATAGCAGGAATTTAACTTTAAATTCTACCTCATTCTCCTCAGAACTGAGTCCTCTCTAGATAATCTAATGTCTCATCACTTTGGGTCACATTCAGACAGCTTTTATACAATGTTCCTGCTCTCAAAGTGCCATGGGGTTGGAGGGGTGTCTGTTCCCTTCAATAACTCCCTACATTAAGACAGAGCAGGACCAAAGTCTTCTGGAATGATATAAAGGTCAGAAATCATCATTCCTATGTTTGTACACAGATAATGGTTTGCCTGGACAAGCCAACATGATGTACATAGAGGGCAGTGCCATGGTTACTCTCCTGCTTCAGGCTACAGCTGGCATTTGGTGTTCATTAGTTGGAAAGGAGCCAATTACTTAGCTACTCAGTCATCACTGTGTCTCCACAGGGGCTCTCACAGAGCAGCAGCACTGCCCTGCCTTCCCTGCCACCCTCCCAGCCTGTGACACACGGTGCCCCAGGACAGCCCGTCACAGGACCACCAGCAGGCACACGAGCCTGCCCTGGACCACAGCCACCCATCACTTGACCCAGTTCATGGCATCTCACAGTCATGGAAGTAGCTGCACAGCCTGTACTCGCATTCCTGGGCAGTCCTGCTTAAGCTTGTGGACAGCACACATTTCACAAGATGTGGCATGTACAGTCTCTGCTGTTCAGGGTATGTGTACATATTAAAATAAAGCTGCCTGTAAGTGTTTGTGTGTGCTTGTCTGGGGTTAACTCTGTGCAGAACCAGGATTTAGTCCTAGGGCAAAAGTAAGAGGAGCACTGTCCTATGGGCATTTTAAAATATATAACTCTTAATAAAGTGATGATAATCCTATTTTTAATTTGGCTTCTGTGTCTGTTCAGTAATGATTTTTCATAATGATTTATTTGCCCTGGCTTTTTGTCGTGGTCTTCCTGCTAACACTTTAGGAACCATAAAAAGCCTTGGTCCTAAAATATAGTGTTTTATAGATGTCTTCTGGAGAAAAATATCAAAAAGTGCTGTGGGTTAGCCAGATTTTTTTGGCTGTCTCATTTCTGCTTGGCTCAAGGCTTGCTTATTAGATATTTTCACCTTCATATCCCTGGCAATGGAAGAACTATACATTCAAAAATTTGGCACATGCATAAAGATGTGCACCGACATTCACAAAACAGTTCCTAAGGTTGTAGCTGCTTGAATTCCAGCTCCTTAATTAGCCAGATGCCTTTGAGAAGATATTTTCAGGGTTCTTTTCACAGTTGACTTGTCTATCTTAAAGTCTTCTCTGCAGATTAGATTTACTGTGGGGCTGGACCTGATATATCCATGTATTTCTAGACTGGTTCTCAATTAAAATATTTGGCCTGGTGGAAGAAGACTGATTCATAATCAACACTCGTTTTTGATGCAGAAGTCAGGTATGAAGTAAAGCCAGCACAAGCCAGAACATGTTGGCCTTATATATGAGTAGTCAGCCTGACACTATCAAAAAACAATGTTCTTAGTGCATGTTTGGGGCTAATCATTAGGTCTGCCCTGTCTCACAGGCACAGTCCTCAGGGTGCTTGCTCTGCAAGGCAGGAGTGCAGAATTTCTTGGAGACAAATGCAGAAGCCTTCCCCCATCCTAACAACCTTAAAAGGTTTTGTCTAGACAAGAGAACATTTTTGGCATAATTATCCTCTTGCATTTTAATTTTGCATGCAAATAATTAGAACTGTGGTGTTCTAATTTTAAGACATCCATGCTACTTGTAGAGACCTGAACCAAATTCTGAGAGGCCTTTGGGAAAAGAAGCTAGAATATTGAGAAGTTAGCACCGTGTCTTATAAGGAAAAAAAAAAAAGCTAACATAGTTTTAAACACAACACTAATTAATATATATACTGAAAGGTGGTGAAGGAATATGACCCTGTTTCACAGCTACTGTGCCTTTGGACTGATTTGATATAACTGGATATACACACATACTCACTCATCTTTGATTTGGAAATTATTCATTACCACCTTTAACAGCAGAAAGTTTTCTACACTTACATAAAGCAGTGGAAAGCTCCAACAGAATAGAAGGAAGATGTGTTGTTATTGCCAGTCTGCCTTTCACTTCCCTCTGTACACCATGTGTGGTACAGTTGTATGAGACACCAAACAAGGCCCCCAAAGTAGAGTGAGGAATTGAACACAGATTAAAAAGGTGTATTTTTTCTGAGTGTTTCTCTAGGTTTTCAGTTTCTCATCCCAGTTCATTGTGCAGCCGTACAATGGGAGGGCATATGGATGGGGAGATATGACATGTGAACACACTCTGCCACAAAAATAAATGTTCAGCTAAATGGGGCCTTAGTCAATTTATCATTCAAGCAAGTAAACTACTGCATTACATTGGATGTGCTGTACTCAAACTATTAAAAAATCCTTATCTCCATAGTAAATATGCAAACTGCAAACTCAAACTCAGTGTATTTTTCACTTGGTACAAATATATCTGACATAACCATCTAGCTTTGTAGATGTGCTTGTAGCAACCTCGCACACTCTAAATGGCTTTACAAATGTAGAAATCTATGACTTTTTAGAGAAATTACTGACAGCAGAATTATATGAGTAATCAAAATCTTCACACACTCTCCATACTTCCTTGCTATTCCTATATTACCAAATGACTCCTCTATAAAGAGAGTCTAATTTGGAACAGAAATTATTTCATTTTGGGATATTTACCCTGCTTTGTGAGTAGAGTAATTATTCTGGAACGTGCTCATTTACATTTTGGATGGGTGCCTGAAGAATGGCTCAGCGGAATAATTAGTTTGAAAGAGCTGTTCCGATCAATTTCTGCATCTGAGGCCCTGCAGACCGTATGTGTCACTAAAGGCAGACCAGAACTCCACAAAGTGCTAATTGAGGCCTTTCACTTAAAAAATTCTCAACACCCTTTGATGTAAAATTTAGAATTAACTATTTGTAATGAAAAAATACAGTTATCACACTTTTAGGACACTTCTTATGAGCCAGTTAAGCACAGTGCATAATCATTAAGCACCTAGTCAAGGAATTTCAGTGCAATACAGAGGAGATGTATTTGCCTATAATGTGTCATTAGCATTAGCAGCTTTATGGTCCCTAAGCTTTGTGCCATGGCACACTGGATATCTGCTGCTAAACTCAAACTCAGAAGAAAGATTAGGCTGGTCCTTGGGTGTCAGCACTTTTACTGTGTAAAAACTGTGCCCTGGGTGTGAGGGTTTTATTGAGGTGGTCAACAAGCTAAGTCATAAATCCAGATCAAGTTATTTTCTTCATCACATCACCCACAGGAGGCCAAGCCAAAAGCCCACAGTGGAGATATCCCCCAGCACAACACCAAGGGTGAGGGACTTTCTGGGGTCAGTAATGTTCCCTGGTAGCCTATCACTCACTGGTATCATCATAGTTTTATATCTGCCAAAGAACAAGAACAGTAGGATGATTCCTAGTTTATTTGTGCTGTTGGAAAATGTTAAGACTTTGTATACAACATATCTCTGCATTGCTAACATGGCTCACATAATTTCTTCCCACAGGGAAAAAAAAATAAAACAAAACAAGATAACATATGTTAAAAGCAAAAATCTCCCAGGAGATGCTCTGGAGAACTCCTCTTTCCATTGGGATGAAAAAAATGCTTGTCCTACAGGAATAGTTGTGGGTTCTGCCCCAACAGAAGTTCAGGATTTATCCCAGTAGGAAAGAGAAATCAGAACCTATTCATTAGTTGCTCCATAATAGATTTAAAAATACAAACTTGCAAGGTCACTTACATAAAGCCTGCAATACCATATGCTCAACACATTCCAGAACACCAAACACATGAATCACTGCAGTTATATTCATAAAAATACTCTTCTACTCCCCCAGCACATCACACAACGATGTAGTTATAGGAACTTTTTTTTCAGGTGGCAGCTGATTTAAGAGGTTCCTGCATTTGCTGCTTACTCTTGCCCCGTAGCTCTAACTGATCACTTCCTCAGCTGTGCTGGCTTAATTCCATGGAGGTGAGGCAGCCACCAAACTGGGTTTAAAAACCTGAAACAACAAAAACCCCTCCACTAATACATAATGTCATCTGAAAATAGCTCTTAGTTTATTTCTCAGCGCTGCTGAGGGGGCAGTGACCTGCTGCTCAGAAATAGTGGTGAGCAGCCAAAGGTGGGGAAAGGAAGAACTCCTAACCAGCTCTGCAACCTGAGCCAACAGACTGATCAAGCTAGATTCTTAAACATAATGGTGACAAACCTATGAATGTCCCAAGTCATGCATGGGAGAGGTGCTTGAGTTGGTCTGGGGCCTGCATGCAGGGGCTCTATAACGTCTTTCATTATTAGACTTTCTGAAAATTCTTTTCAAAAGATGTATAATAATGAAAATACTAAAGTTGAACATTATCAAAACAAGTTTTATTAAGTCAGGCTTTTTTAATGTGGACTTTACTGAAATGTAATTTTACCCCAGCCCTTTTTAAATGCTTGCTGTGCATATTTCTCTTTCTGTGTGTAAACATTTATAGATGTATAGTTATAAATCACGTGAATCCTCATCTAGGGTTGCATTGTTTACACAAGCCTTCAGACTCAGTAAGCCTGTGGAGTTTTTTCTCACTTTCACTAGAGTTAGACAAGAAAGCCACAGTGGAACTGACAGGATAAACCATTCTTAAATAAACAGTGGTAAAAGATAAAGGAAAACCTCCATGTCTTGGATTTAAAATTATGTCAGTTGGCAGAAGAATTTCCAATTTATCTGACTTACTAATCAATACAGAAGAACCTTCAGGTTTCCCATAAAATGAATTCTGTTTGTTTAAGGAAGTTAAGTGTTCTGAACATTGAATGCTAGAATAGATGAGGGGGTGTGGAAGATGAAGTGCAACTGTGACCAGTGTGTTTTCTAGAAGCTTCTTGAAGAAGATAATATTTTTTCAAGGAGAAAAATAGAAAAAAAATCAGTATTATTTTATATGTTTTAAGCTTCTCAGCTCATCAGTGAATTTTTTTTACAAAAGTGGGAATGCAAAAAACCCTTTCCTCTGAGAGTGAGCTAAGACATTCACAAATTGAAATGTGTTGTATCTTGTTTTCTTACTGGAAAACAGGTTTTTTTAGGTATTATTGCTTTTAGAAATAAACAGCAAGAATTATGGGAATTAATAATTTTCTTTTCCTAGCATTTGATGTAAAGGCTAGCAGTGGGTGTCTTGAGAACTGTTGAATAGAATAAGAACTTGGTCATCAATACAAGGGCCTTCTTCTGTTATAAGAAGGTATTAATCCACAAAGAGAGCTCACAAGAAGTCCTGTTTCAGTAAAAAGCGTGGAAGCAGAAAGATGCTGTTTCCCCACAGGCAGCAGTGTGGGCTGTGATTTTCCAGTGGAGATGCATGGCTGGGGATGGCTGATGTGGTCAGACTCAGCCCCCAGCCCTGCTGCTTCCAAGGACGGTGTTTGCTCATCCATGTGAGAAGGCAAAGGGCATGTCTTACTGCTGCGTGCAGCTGCTCCATGGACCAGAATAAGCCACCCTGGAAGCACTGCTCAGTTGGTACTAAGTAGCTGTCACTAGCTTTGAATTGTATGAGAATTTTAGGCAGTACTCTGAGAGACTTCAGCACCCAAAGAGATGGGTGGGCTCAAGCTGAAGGAGCTTACTGAGCATCAGAGTTGAAAAGGCTTATTTAGATCTTTCCTAGTTAGCTGCAGCACTGAAAGGCCCCACTCATGGCTCTTGTCATTGTCTTCTCTCTCCAGGACCTCCCAGTGTGAACACATACCAGGAGACAAGGGAAGAAAGCTCATTTATCTGTAGGTACTCTAGCATCATCTCTCTTTTTGGCCTCAGAGCTCATTTCCATTTGGTCTTGTGCCTTCTGTTTTCCATTCTTACAGATAAAGCAGTAGTCAGGGCTGTTATCCTGGCTGCCTCAAAGTCCTCTTCTCTGGCCTCACAAAGGGGCACTGGCATCTGTACACAGTTGCTGCAGGGATGGCTTTGACTTATCACTACTGATGCTTTACATTTTTAGCTTTTATATTTTTCAGATCCTGCACTGCATTAGTGTATAACTCTGAACTCCACATAGAGTGTTAGTAAGCTCTCTTCACATTGTGGTCATACAAAACTCTCCTTCCAGGCCTGAGAACCAAGGACACCCTCTGCCTCAGGCCCGAAAAGTATCAACAAAAGTGAATTGGGACAGAGGAAAGCAAACTGGGGGAATATGACTTCATTACCTGAAACTGTAATTGGACAATTAACCCCTGATATGCAAATAGACCAAACCTATATCTGTCTGAAAAACTCACGACCATTGTCCATCTTGGGTGTTGCCTCTGTGAGGCTTTTGACTGCCCAGTGTGTATCAATTGAAGGTATTTTATAAATACCCACTTTATTCTCTCAATCCTGTCTACCCTCTGTTCTAGGTTGCCAGTCTAAGACATCACTATGATAACATCAGTCTCGCTGTTACTTCCCAACTGAACTTTTGTTTTGTCCATTGCATCAGTCACTAAACCCTCATCTGCAATTCCCATAACTTTTCCTGCAGGATGGAGCTCCAGCAATGCATTTCACTGAACTTAAGGTTTGGGAGAGAAAATGAGAAGTTATAGAGTATACAATGTTAAATTAGGATGGATATACATAGGTGGAGTGCAATAAACAAAGGGGAACTGAAAAGTTTCTGACAAAGATAAACTGTATTATTACTTTCTGACGTGTTAAATTTTCTCACTGGGTTTTGAGACTTATGCAGATTGGGGGTGGAAGAGGGGCAGGCAGGGATGAAAGGCTTTTTAAAAAATTTCTGTGCTCCTTAAACCCGTAAGTACTTTACCTGACTCTTAGAAAGCCACTGACTGTGCTGCATGTGACCCCTGGAGGGATAAGCACTACACAGTGGCAGTAAGCCTTAGACATAACACTCTCCTTGAAATACTGTCCACTTACAACCTGTTCTGACTTTAAAAGCTAAAAGTTACATTCCTCTTAGAAAAAAACCTTATAACTGAGGTTATAAAGAGGATGACTGCACCTTCCAATTTTTTGCAGTGATATGTATGTATGTGCAAATTTCTGTGTTTATTATGCACCAATGCAGAAACTTGACAAAGCATTAATTTTGTATATAGCACTTCTGAGCTGTGTTTGATGTAATGTTGCATTTGGCTGTAATTCAAGATGTGGCTTGATATTTATATGCTATTTTACATTGAAATATGATTGCATGCTTTTACATTTACAAAAAGCACAGTCTTGCCAGGAAATTCTTGCCTGTAAAGCTATTTTAGGACTTTATCAGTTAAAAGGCTTAAGATCTAAATTTTGTCCTCACATTGACTTAAATGGATATTGCATATGCATATTCAGAGGCAAACTTTGGCCTTAACTTTGATGTAATTGTTTAGCATGGTTAGAAATACATGTTTAAAAATCCAGAGTGATTAATAAGACTGGTAACAGTTTGAGAGCTCCTAACATTTCTCTGATGCTTGGAAAAAGCTCTAAATTTCTTTCTTTCACATATTACACAAACAACATCTTAAATCCCCTTGTGTGTTCTATTTGTCACAAATACAGATGATTTAAAAGTTTCAACGAAAAACTGACTTTGGGAAAAAAAAACTTTCACACAGTGTATTTGCTTCTTTCATATTTTTTTTAGGTCCCAGTTAAACAGCTGAAACTCAATGTTTTGTTCAGAATCAAACACCTTTAGAATTGCTCAGAAAATTTGAAATATGCCTTACTTATTTATTTTTCCCCTCAGAGAAGTTTTTATAGCTCCTTAGTAAAAATCTGTGGAAAATATTTAGTGTTTTCTCTCTGACCTGCAGACCAGAGCCAGAAGAGTGTAACCACTTGGTCAGTAGCAGCTCCTGGCAGCCACTGCACAGTTAGCAGCCCATTGGAATCCCCCAGGAATCCAAGTGTTAACACAGGAAAATAAATATTTTTTCAACCCTAACCACTCCACTTGTTTCAGAAGACACTGAAAATATGAGCTGGGAGTAAATTCATGCATTGTGCCTTTACTGACTGCACAGTAAGCCTGAAATAAAGCCTGGAGAGATGAGGGTGTCTAGATCACAGTACACTACAAACTCAAAATCCTAATATGATCATTCAAGTCTTAACATCAAATGAATCATAACTGTTTATCATTTTAGCAGCAGCATTCCACTAATGTGCATGCATTATGATCCTCAACCAAATGTCAGTCTTCTCTGTGTGAAGACTGCCAGAACCTCCCCCAAACCTGAAAAACATAACACATTGATTTTTGTGTCACTCAGAAGTCAAGTCACAGAGGCCTTGTTGCATAAACTGCTAATTAACACCAAACAAAAGGCTAGTCTCTGCCCTAAGGAACTTGCAGTTTAATTATGACTGGAGTCAGCATGTAAATACCAACAGAAAATAAATGAACATAAGGGTTCACTTAAGATTCCTCCAGGGAAGCAGGTTTAAGACATTCCCATCTTCTTTCATCTCAGCTGCTCCTTTGTAGGATCGAAGAAATGTTTCTATTTAAAAAAAAAAAACAAAAAAACACCACCACTACTGTTAGGGCAGGACTGGGGAGGCTATTAGCTTGGATCTTTTCACTTTTCAGGTCTGATGTGTAACCCTGAGGAGGGTTGGATCAGCAAACCTGATGGGATGGCAGTGCCCCACCTGCAGCTGGTGCTTCTGCCTGAGACTTGTTGTTGCAATGGAGCTGCTGCCTTTGGGATTGCAGCAGGGCACAGCTGCCAAAGAACAGAGCAGCACAGCAGGGACACAGGGGGAAGCTCAGTGAGCAGCAGTGTCAGTGTGCCAGCTCCAGGAAGAGTTTCAGCACCATTATGGTGTACTAGCTCAGTGAAATAACAGCACTGAGAGCACTTAGTACTTGCTCGAAGCATAACAGGCGAAGGTCAGAGTCTTTGACAAGGAGGTGGGAGTCAACATTGCTTTACTACATGATGAACAAGAGGAAGAAAATTGGGCCAGTCTAGAATTGGGCTAGTCTGGTCAGTTAGGTACTGGGTGCATATTAGCCACTGTCAGTGCAATATCTTTTGATGGCGGAGAGAAATGGGAAAGAGCTGAAATTCAGTGTTTTTTCATCTTAAAGAAATGAATTTACATTTCTTTGTACACTTCAGAAGGAAGGAGCACAGGAAGTCAAATAACAGAATTTCCCATGTTTTGCATTGGAGCAGGAAAAATTTCATTATCATGGTATATGGCAAACTGCACCTGGATTACAATGTCCAGGCCATGGCACAGGATATCTACTTTGCTCTTTTATTGTCACATAGATAAAGGAGGAACACTGTCTTCTCATTATAACATGCCTGACTTGAAGGATAGTTGTTATCACAGTGACATTTTCTTGTAGACTTCATACATACAGTAGCTGTTATAAAAAGTAGAAAGAACTCCTAAGTGTATTATCTATACACACCAACTGGGATTTGCTGAATTCCTCATGTAATTGTTATGCTTTGTTCAGCTTATAAAAACACCTCTACAGACCACCACGAATTTATGGCACATGTCAGCTTTAAACTTGTTTGTAAAGGTTTAAAGAGAGGAGTTGAATTCCCTGGATCAAAATTAATTTTAAATGCTTTAATGGGGTGAGCTCTCTTATTGAAGACTGATGTGCCTGCAGGCTGTATAAAACACCAGCATTCTAGGATGCAGAGATATTTTCTGAGCCAGGTTGCTAAAGGATATCGCACACCAGTGGCAATTACCATTCTCCCTTTTGCAGTCACATACAATGCCATAAAAAGGGCCCCAGACTTCCTTATTTAATTGCCTGGTTTCTTTTCATCTCAAGCACAGGGCAGAAGAAATGCATTTAGCTCACCCTTGTAAAATAGCACACATTTTCTTACTGTTATGCCTTTGAAATATTGCACATGACAGCGAATATTTAGAGAACTTCATGAATGGGAGACTTGTAAGCAGCCTTATCCTGGGGGTATTTATTGGCACAAAGCTTTGGTGGCATCATGCTTCAGTGGTACTGAAGAGGTAAGACAAGTTTGTGCTGGTGGATGTGAGTGCATGCAGACTTTTTCCCTTTCAGAATGATGACTTTACTCCTAGTCTGATTACCTAAGGATCATGCAATTCATGTGAAAGTCAAACATTTTCACATTTTTCATCAGACTATTTTGAAAGAAGAGAGATGATAATGTCGCTTTGTAGCACTATTATCTTATTGTAACTTGACAGGTGATACAGGTTCTGAAATCCAGTGTGATCTTGGATGAATTGCTTCATGGAATGAACAAATTGCACGGTTTTGCCTCAGTTCAGCTGTCTGTGTATTAGGAAAGTAGAAATTATAGAAATCCTGCCATCCCCACTGAAAACGGTCTGATCATCTATTGAAGGTGCTAAGCTCAGGTGAAGTATTTGGTAGTGTTATAGAATTCAAAATTAATATAATATGTTCAAACTTTTCACTAGAAAGTGAAAGATCTCAGGAGTCCAAGGCAACCTCAGTGATGTTGACATTGTCAAGATGTCTAAATGATGTCTTAATGTCTGTGACACATAGCCACTGATAGCAGTCACTCAATATAAGATGAAACAGAAATAAGACAGGTGGGGAGAAGATGAGGAAAGAAGAAATGGTCAGAGAAAGGAAATCAAATGAAGAACAAAGTGAAGTGAGTCACTGTCCTGCTGCAGTATCTTCCAGTAAGAGCCAAAGTGGAAGTGCAGGACAATACAGCTCTGGCTCAAGCACCTGGCATCAGACTGCTGCAAAGCACTGGGCACTGCACATCACTTTTACCTGGCTGGGACCTCTGTTCAGAGGCAGTAAACCTGTGGGTTTAAAATGTTCTGCACCTGTCAATCAGTGCCACCAGTAAGCTGCCTTCCCTGCACCCCTGTGCTGACCTGCCAGCCGATCCCCAAGCCAGGAGGCCAGTGGAAACATCACCTGATGCCATCATCTGCCCACTCACCTCCTTCTCTCTACAGAATTGTAGCAGGGCCTGGAAAATGCTTTTCTGAAGAGCCACTTATTTTCTCTGTTTTTTCCTAATTTTTTTTCTTCCAGAGGTGGTAAGTAGGCATTCTGGTCTTCCCAATATGCCTAAGCTGTCAGCTTCTCCCAAGAAGTGTCTCCTGGTCTGTATGTAGGCCTGCCCCTGTGCTAGTCAAGCAGGAAGAAATGTGGGTTCCTCTCATCTCCAGGCAGCAGGGTGTCAGTAACAGCTCCTACAAGAAAAAAAGGAAAGACATTTTTTTAAGACACACATTTTCACACCTCAGACAATAAGGGTTTATCTGTTAAAAGTTATGAAATAGTGTTTAATATTTGCCCATAGTGAGATCTGGGCTGAAAGACAGATTAAAGATATCATTCTTTTTACCCATTTACATCAAAAAAAAAAAAAAAAAAAGAAAAAGAGAAAAGTAAGGAACAAGGAGAGTACACAAACAGCAATAAAGATACAGGCTTTTAAAATATGTAATCACTCTGTTTTGCACAGAATGAATGAGTCAGAAGCTCAATGAGCTGCAGAAAAGAATTTCAGGGGGAGCATGAAAACAGTCCTCCTCCATAGTTGGATAATTTCACTTATGCCTGGAAAAATAAAACCTCCATATTCTAAGATTGAATATTTCCTTTTATATTCCTTCCTATACAAATTCATATGTCAGCTCCCTAGCAAGCATTGGCACTAGACTACCAGTCGTTGTTGTGCTAAAAAGGATTCAGAGGCAAAAGTATTAAAATAAAGAAAAGACAACCAAAACTTTCACTGTTAGGTCACCACTCCCTCTCTGTTAGCTGCAGGGGGAAGCGGTGAAGAGCCCACTTTCAGGGCTGTCACTGCCAGACTGCTAGAATTTACTGTCTTAGGGACCTGCTAGCTGAGCTGCTTGGATAGTCAGTCCTGACCCACATCCATCAAAATGAGCCAGGGTAAAGCTGAAACAGGGTAAAAAGTGCTAGCACAAGCAAATCTTCACAGGGGACAATGGTGGGGATTGCCAAGCACTCCCACTTGAGGCATTGCTGCTGTCAGGAGAGGACGTGTGGTCGGTCCCTTGGAGCTGAAATCTGTAGGGACCCAACAGTCTTTAAAGCAAAAGTTTCTATTACTGAACTTGTGCTGTGCTCAGCGTGGTGGTACCTAACAAGCTCTACCCCAGGGGTGTGAGAGAAGAACACATGCAATTAATTCCTCTTGGTGATATTTGCATAAGAGAGCAGTTGCACATAGCATAAATGTATATTTTGGGGAAAGGTCAGCCATGAAAATATGACTCCTAGCAGTTAATCTAGTTGATGAAAACAGGAAAGATAATTCTCAGTCTAATTTTAGTGTGGTAAAGTAGGGACAGAGCTGTAGCTAAAATATAAATGCACTGAAATTTCAATGTTTCACTGTACTTAATATAATAACTGATATCAAGAACAGTCTTTTGAGGAACTCATTTTTTGCAGTTGAAACAGCTGAGAAGCAACTCCAGGATTTTGTATTTGTTTATTTACTCATCAGTTGCACATAATAATGCAGTCAGAGTCTAACTGTACTTAGGGACACTCAGATGCTCAAGTCCAAAAAGAGCATTTGTAAGGGGACGTAAGTCCTTCATCCTGAGTCTTTATATGCCAAGCACAGCTTTACTTATATTCCTGCAGAAGGAAAGGCCAAAAGGTATGTTGGGAAAACCTTGTAAGAATATGTAATATCTTTTATTAAACTAGCCAGCAAAAAAGCAACCAACCTTTTGGGTAAGGATGCCTTCTTCAGGCCTGAAACCAAAGTTTTTGTCTTCAGCCAGTGCTACATCAGGATTGGATAGGTGTGGGAAGTTATTTCTGCCATAGGTAAGAATGAAAGACAACTGATTAAACACTCATCAGTTTACAGAATGAATCCCTATAGAAGAGGGTAGGAGGAGATGTGATGTGCCTGGGGGTGAGCCTCATTTTGTCTGTAGATGTTTCTCCCAAGAAAACAAGTATATACACTTATATGTACATATATACATTTGAACTTCATCATATACTTGGTATCTCTGAGGCTGATTTTCATTTGCAGTTAGGAGAAAAAGTGAAATATTACAAATCATATGGCACAAAGCAAGTGTTAACTTCTGAAATATATTTTGTGACTTATTGAAGTAAAATACAAGGGTCTGTAGAACAGGCTCGTGAAGTTTTATTGATTCCAGCATAAGATTCCCACTTTCCCCACCACTAAGAGCCTACACCATAGATATATGCAAATCCATTCCTCTATCCATATTATTTGGTCAGCCTCTTTTATGATCAATTGGACAACTGTACTAGAAACAGAAAGGAAATAAACTATATCCTGAAAAATTCAAATCCTCCCAGCCTCACATCAAAGACTCCCTTCCCAAAACACATAAATATGAGGGATCTTTCAGTTCTGCAAGTCCAATAAGAAGAGCAGCTCCTGTCACAGGGGCTAATGTAAAACACCTTTGTACTGGGACAGTACAGACTAAAACCCAGCTGAAAGACAGTAAGAGCAAGTGATCGTGGAGGTGTGCTTAAAGGTAAGGCTTACACTAAACATCCTTCCTTCAGTGTATTCAGCAGCAATTAAATATTCCTTTGGTCTCTGGCAGCTGTAATACTGAGATAATGCCCTACAAAGCAAGAGCAAAACCAAAGCTATGTGAACTGATATGTTTCCCAGGGGCTTGCTTGCAGAAACAGGATCTGGTAGCACTGATTTATTTTGCAGCTGGATGTGAGACAGTCAAAAAGTGACTGCCATGCCAGAAGGAAGAGAGAAATCCAAAAATTGGGTGTTTCCTTCAGCCAGTAATTTTTTTTTTTGGTAAACAATATTTTTTTGGGGGGTGAAATACTAATCAAAAGGACATATCTGAATTCTTAAAAATATAAGGTGCCTCTTTCTTAATATTATGTTTTTTGGGAGAACAGAACTTTGAGTTTGTTCCCATTTTTTTTTTTCCACTGCTAAATATTTAAATACTATAACAAAGAAATTCCCTGTGCACAACTAGCTAATTCTAAAATAAAACTATTCTGGGATTTTCAAGTATCAGCATTGGGTGCTTGAACCAAGAAATGAAACTTAGTTTCCATGGCAAATAGAAGCATCTCACAGGCAACTAGGATGCATTTATTTAATCTGTTTTGCATTAGCACTTTTGCAGGGAATGTGCAACAGAACCACCTTGGTTATTTAAGCCCTTGTAGGGCACAGAGCTGACATGGCAGCTTTTTTTTCATCAGGTTAATTTTGAGACAGGATCAGGGAGATGAAACTGTAAAGATTTTGCAATTTTTAATTAAGAAATTGTGTAAGTATATAAGCAGCCGCATGATGAACAAGGTAACCAGACATGAAAGAGTTTATGTTTACACAATATGTACAGTAATAAAAAGTGTCATATAAGGAGAGTGATACCTCACTTCAACCTACTAGAAAGCAGTGTATCCTGAATTACCTCTCCCTGTGCTTTCATGAATACCCTCTTGTTTATCACCAGAATTTTTATCAGAATTACCAGCAGAGCTGAGCCATAAAAAACTGTTGTTGAAAAAAAAAAAAAAAAGAGGACATTGTGAATTGCAAATGGCATGGCACTTTGAGAACAGACATGTTTTCTGTCAAATTAGAAAAATGATGTGGCCTATGCATGCTGAGGGAAATGTTCCTCCTCTTTTGGAGGAAGAACTTGGAAGTTTCTGCAGGAACTTTACCCCAAAACCTGTGAACTTGCCAAGCCAGCAGCTGGCTGCCCCTTGCCTGCAGTGCTGCAGGACCTGGGGCACATCCAGAGGTGGCACAGGGTTTTGGGACAGGCCACCGGGAATGGCACCATTAAGGATTAATCTGCAGCAAGGCAGCAAGTTACACTTTATCTGGTCAGCCCATTAACCTTTCTGTCTGAGGAAGCAGTGGCTCTCATCACAGGAGGTGGACTCATAGGGATGGAGAAACTCATGGCATTTGAGACAAAGGAAAGTGACCGGATTTGAAAAGCATGTCATATTTTAACCAGTGAAAGGATGAGGAATGACATGAAAGCACCATGGTTATTGAGCAGATAACATTATACACAGAGACATAGTCTCTTATTAGCAATGCTGATATGGCCAGACCTCGATGAAGAGGTGTGAAAAGAACTTGGGGGATCATCATCTGTATATGTTAGGTACAGAAGCCATAAAACCATGACTTGTTTGACCAGTGTTAGCATGCAGCTGCAGTCTATGGAGTTGCTGCTGCCTTCTCCCTTGTCCACTCTCTGAACCTTTTCCTCTTAGATTTCTTGTCTAAGTGGAAGATCATTAGACTGCATTGTGGTAATGCACACCAAAGAGAAGCCATGAGAATGGAGTATATTAATAAATTATGTTCTAAAAGGAAATGTATGTTTAAAATGTGTTAATATGATATTTTAAATAGCAAAAGGAAAACTATTTCAAAGATAATCGAAGCTTGTTGATGACAGTGAGCAGTTTCTTATTGAGCGAGACCAGTCAGACTACCGACTGGTTATGAGATATCTTTAAGTCTATTGTAACTCAAGCAGTGGGGACAAGCAAATGGCTTGAGTCTTATTAAAAGTGGTGATGACAAGATAAATTTCATTCCTTAATTTCAAAAGCATTTCCAAGAAGATTAAAAAGAATTTATTTCACCTAAGAAGAACAACCCGAAAGATTACAGCTGAGTGAAAGGACATCTCTTGGGCAGTTTTTACTCCAAGGTCAATTTGAATCTTTCTTGAATTATTTGAGGACTAATTCTAGAATTAGTCTGTTTTCATGCAGTGTAATTGAGATTAGAACAAGGTCAGCAGACTTCTTCATACTACCTCTGCTGTTGAATAAGCATGAGCATATTCCCTTTTTCACTCACTGACAATATCATGGACCAATCTGGAGTTATTAAAAGGTCTCTCCAGCATTAAATATGACCAGTGATATGGTTAGCATCTTTTCAAAAACCACCAAAAATATCTTCTCATAGGAAGTTACCTTATTTTGTAAAAAGCTATTTTTCAAATGATATTGTGGTTGTAGACTTACATATCTTTTAACAATGTTCTATACAGAGGTATTCCAGCTGCTGTTTCACCAGAGAGCACCACCTCCAATCACAGGTTTATCCTTAAACGTGGCTTTATTTCAGTTATTTCTAACTAAAAATGAGGGCATCTGACATTACCCAGCCACATCATTTGTAATTGAATCATAAAAGGATCTCTGTAGCCTGTTGCACAGAGCTGGTATTGAGATCTCTGCCAGTTGCAAAACATGCTGTTTACTTGAAACATAGAAATTGGACACGCAGAACAAAAATTGTTGAAAATATGTAAGCAAGAATAAAAAATCCCATACAATTTTTATAATATGGCATATCGGATTTCAGCTGGAAAATTACAGATTCCTAAAAATATCCATGAATTCTCACACATCCCAAAATTTCAATTGCTCTTTAAGAAAGTAGCAGAAATACCCAATAAAGAAAAAATGAGTTTTAAAAATATTTTATATTATTATGGAAATGTGCAGAGAAACATCAAAGTTACTTTTCAATAATTTAAAGATGTCATGGGTTTTTTTTTCAGATTTAAGCCTTGGTATGTTTAGAAATATCTATGCCATGCTTTGTGTATTCCTGGTTTCATAGGCTATGCATGTATTAGTCACATTTCACTTTGTGAATAAACAATTTAAGTCATTTTATGTTTGTCTGATTACACCACACATATACTATCTATGTATCTACATTTTAAATTTTAAATGTTATGTATAATATTTTGTTCAATTATTATGACAACTGAGAATTATATTACATGGACATTAGGGTGCAATGTAATTTCTTTGTTTATTATATATAAACCATGAAAATACACTTCCAAAAGTTATTATAAGAATGTAAGTCTTTTTAAGGTCAAGCATATGCTTTCAACACTTTTACACTGCTGTTTTAAAGATAAAAGATTTTATTTAAAATCTTACTTAGCATAAGGATTTAGGAACAGAAAAAACTCCTGAGGATTGAAGAAGACAGTGTGTGCTGTTACTGCCTCTGGGCCTGACTACAGAAGAAGTAGGAAATATTGAGTGAACAGAGCTTCTCAGATACTACAGACTGGATTTTTCAAATCCTACATAATCTTCTAAGAACAGTACTACAATAATGTGTGGCCAGACTGCTGTTAAAACAGCCAGCAGAGGACTATACCTAACCTTATCTCATCCTTCAATAAAACCCATAGAATGACCCACAAAGGGCATACAGTCTTTTTAAATATTTATTGTAATCTACTCCACAATGTCTAATGTAATTAGGCTTAGCAAGTATGAGAATCTTACTTTTTATTTTTATTTTCACTGCATTTTAAAAAATAATTTCCCAGTCTTTGTAAAAAGACTTAAATTCTTCTGTAACCCTCAACTGATCAGCATCCTACCATTATTGAGAGTCAGTCAGTTTGTAAATCACTGTAAATACTGTACAACTATGGCACATGAATAGAAAGACTCTTCTCTATGGGTATGTTTCCCTGAAAAGGTAAAAGAAACTTGTGACACAGTAGTAGAGAAATTCATACCTCACTGGATTGGGCTGAGAGCTATAACTTTCTAATCCTTTTAAAATGGACCAGTTCAGCTCTGAGGCTGTCTGTTATCAAATCAGTGATTTCTTCCCAACCCCTAGTTCCAGGTAAGTGCTTCATCCAGTCTCAGCTCTGCTGTGAGATGAAAGAAAGAAAGCAAGCATTGTTCTTCCCCTTCATTGCATTCACAGAGAAGACACCAAAGGCTGGAAAGGAGCCCAGGGAACCAAGACCCCAAGGTGCCACGAGACACTCAGTGAACAGCAGGTGTCCACTGAGCTGTTTTTGCCTCTGTGGCCAGAGGGTACATCTGTCAGTCTCCCTTGGGAGCTGTCCTAGAGCTCATCTGGCTCAGTCTCAGGTTGCTTTCTTTGAAAAGCCCTGCTTGGACACAGCAGCCCATGCAGGTCTTACCAGACTTTTCTGGGAAGGCAAGACCCTGTTTTGCCCAAGTCCAGTGCAGAGAAAAGGCTTCCAAGGTCATAAAGGTCTCAACAGCTCCATGCATTTTCTAAAGGGCAAAGCAAAATAGTGTTTTTGTCCTGGTTTCAGCCTCTCAGAGATCTCCCAGATCTAACCTTGTTGCCTTTTTGAAATGGTAGTTGCCATTTGCCAGCATAGCACTGATCCACAGATTGGTTTGCTATCCTGAGTTTGACAGAAAATGTTTCAGAAAAAGTTGTACAAAAACCCAGAATGTACAGGTGCAGAATAATCTCTCGTGAGAGTAATATCAACCTAACTGGTTCTTTTACGCTCTTGCAAGCCATAAGTATATCCTGTACATTACTTATCCTGTCTAATTAACTATGAATGTTCTCATTATCTGTATCTAATCATTTTTTAAATCCTGCTAAGCCCTTTGCTTCAATTATCTTTTAGCAAGCAGTCCTAATAGATAATTACACAGTGCATAAATAAAATTTCCTTTAAGTCATGGTTAAACGTGTTGTTTCCCAATTTCATGTGCCATCCCTTTTTTCGTCTCTTATGAGACCCATAAAAGGAGTCTTCCAATTTACATTCCATTTACATTTCCAGTATTTTGTCTCTGTCACTTAGTCTCTCTTACTCGTCTTCTTCCTTGCATGAGCTATCTCATGCTCTCATGATGCAGAGGTTTCTACATAATCCTCATGATTTTAGCTCATCAGCAGGAAACCTCCATTTAGGCTTTGTTTTGCTTTGCTTTTTGGTTCTTAGATGTGACTACCATGATTTGGCATACTCTCAGTTTACATAACCATATTCTCCTTCATCTTCTTGTCTATCTTAACATCGTTTCGTTTTTACTACTGATGTTGCATGCTGAACAAAGATTTTCATTACATTTCAGATGGTGAAAAAAAAAGTGTTTTTCCTCTATGCTGACAGAGAAGTTTGTTTCCAGCAGTCCTTAGAAGCTCTGTCTAATCCAAAATAGATAACATTATTTGTCATACATAGATACAATTATAAAATCCTGTGACAGGCTTTAACAAAAACACTTTGGGTCTCAGGACTGTGTGCTTATCTATTAAGGGGGGTTTGGAATTTTTCAACAAAGCATTTTTATATTGAAATGTAACTTCTATTTCAAATGTTCCACCCTTCTAGAGAAACATTCTAGAGAAACATTTCTGTCTGTATTAACTTTACATGAAATTGTGACAAAAATAAATGTGTTTTTATGTGTATGTATGTAAGAACAAGAGAGAGAGGGAGGGGAGGCAGAGGGGGAGACAGGGAGGGAGGAATTTTGCCAGTGCTATAGAGTTGGGTCTGATCCCCAGGATGAAGAGTGCTGAGACACAAGACTCTGTTCTGAATGCTGGAATCCATGGATGTATATTTGGATTTCCTGTCTCCCTACCAGGACCTCCTGGCATTTCCACAAAAAACCTTGAAAGAACCCAAACTACTTAAACATCAGATTTTTATACAAAGTAAAATTGTCTTTTTTCTTTTTTTTTTTTTTTGTCAGTCCCATCCCTTGGAATCTACTGTTATCCTGAGAGTTTCAGAAATAGATATTTTCTTTTCAAAGGCAGGAATTATTTTTCCCTATTAAATTCATCACAGTATTTTTTACTTCTGTCTACTGGTCCAATTAATTTACTAGTTAATGAAGAACTGGTTTCTCTAGTTTTGATCTCATAAACATACCCTATAACACTTTTGAAAGAAAGACATAGCATGTACTGCCATCGTATTGACAGGTGCAGAAACAGAATTTAGTACTCCCTATCAGTTCTACCCTTTTTTCTCATATACTTCAGAACTTCTACCCCAAACCTAGTCACAGAACAGTGTTGGATCTCATTTATGAATGTTAGCTATTATTAGTTAAGAAGACCCTGGCAACCTTCATGTTTTTCTATTAGAGATACATTTCAGTGGGCATTTTAGTTTTAACATGCTTCAGCGACCAGAGTGACAAATTATTTTTTGGATTGCTTTTGCTTTGTGGCTGGTTGAACTATAATTAAGGGAAAACTGGCAAGGTATGTGAGTTCATGGCCATTTGGTTAGAGGGCTCTACATGGAGAAACTGTACAGCTGGCAGCAGAACTGACATAATTCAATGAGTCCTTGCTGCCAAGACAGAGCTCAGCACCAGAGAGAGCAAAAGTCTGCCCAGGACATATGATACCTTTCAAATAGGAAGTACCCTGAGAGGAAAGGGTGGGAGGAGGGCAAACAGCTGCTGAGAGACAAGAAATTATGGATCAACAAGCATATATAGCTCATGACACTTCTTGCCTGGAGGTGGTCAAATGTTGGTGGAGGTGGGTCTATTACAACCTTAATTTGCTTTTGCTAACAGCCACGCAAAAGATATCTGTAACTGGAACACAAAGCAGCTTGAAGACGTAGTTGTACTGCTATGGAAACCTGAGGTGTCCCATGATTTTTCAGACACCTAAGCAGTACTTTACAAATACATTTACTGTGTGGGCTGTGTAAACTTTCTAATCCCCTGAACGCCCCCAATCTGCATACTTAGGAATACTGAAGGAATTTCCACAGTACTTTTTGAAGTTGTACTTGATAAAGAATGAGGACAAAAGCTGGTATTTATGACCCTAGAGGGTGCAAGGCACCTCCCTCTTTCTAAGGGTATTGTCATGTGATGTGAGGCCTCCATGAGCATGGGCTCAGCAGGTTTCACCTGGTGCATTATAGTGCATGTTTGTTATTGCATTGTTCAGGTTTTGAACACCTGTGTGACAATACTGCTGTTCAGCTCTGACCTGTCAGGACAGTTCTGTGTGCAAAGATGAATGCCATGTTCCCTCTATATCATGTTGGGATTCTGTCCCACAGCAGTATTTTGTAGCTCACAATAAACCTCTGCCCTCAATCACCCCAGATTTTACCAAAGTGTGTCTTTATATTCTCAACAGCAGTGACTGTTCTCTCATCTCTACAAACACACCAATGCAAGCTTAAGCTGAATTTTGTCTTTCTAGAGAGGAGCTAACAAAGGAAGATTTCATATTTACTGATGCTCTGCCTGCTGATCTTGCTCTTGAGAGTGCTGCAATGAAGACATGAGAAGATGAGCTTCTGAATGACACGTATTTTCTAAGCAGCACGAAACTTGGCTAACTGGACTTCAGAAGCCAAATCAGGAAGGTTTTGGAGCTCTAAGCCCTCATGTAATTTGAGAGGAACATACTGTCCTCTAACTTCAGGCTTTTCAGGTGCAACCCTACCTAATCCCCATGTGAATAACAAACCATTATGTTGCAAGTGGATGCAAATTCTGGATATCAACCAGCTCCACACCAGCTGGGTGCACTCAGTATCTGCATCTGCACAGCTACCAGGACTTCTCAGATACAGATCTTCTGCCTGTGCTTCCTTTGGTTTTCCAGGCTCAAAGGTACATGTGGCTGAGTTTGCTAGAGCACAATCTGCAGTTCTGCCAATTCCTTATGCATAAACCTTTCTTGCCAGGGGTGAGCAAGTCACAGCTTTAATCCCTGATTAAAACTGGCAAAGTGACAAGAGAAGAAAGAAACCTAAACTTAACTGGGATTTCCTGACTGCTGAAAATCATATACATATATTTATATACATAATATTAAAATTCTAAAACTTCTTTTGATATAAAGAACCAAAGAATTACTGAAATTGTCCTAGTGTTGCTTTTGCTCTTTCTTTAAGTCAGGACCTCAGAGCTTAGAGGATGAATCCTTTCTGCTTATGCTTTGCAGCCACATCTGGAAGGTGTAATATTTGCTCAAGTATTTTCTGTGCACAGTCAGGGACTGCATGTTCTGGCTATCAATGAGCACTATTTTCCTATTGCTACACTTTTAAACAAGGAAAATAGAACAGGTGCAACCCAGATTTTGAAAGCAAAAGCTGGGGATTGCTGTGACATTAACACAGGGAATTATCCCAATTTTCTTGCTGAAATGATCCATTAAAAAAAAAAAAAACAACTAACAAAAAACCTTAGAACAAATGAGACTTTTTATTTATTTCCAAGTAAGACCATTAAAAAGAACAATAAGGTAATGGCAAAGAATGGTAGGCATTGAATGGAAAAGTGACATGGAAAAAAATCTACCATTACTCTTTCAGACATCCAAGGTGTGTGAATACTGGATGTCTGAAAGGTTCAATTTCCTCCTTCGTCTGGAAAGATTTGAACACTTTTTTCTCCATAGAGAAAAAATACTCATTCACTTAGGGAGAATAAACTCCTGGATGTTTTAGAAGGAGTTTCTGCATGGCTTCAGATAACAGGGTCAGTGACTGTTTCAGGATCCCTCATAGATAGGAAAGCCTCAGCTCTCTGCTGGGGAAACACATCACTAATTTCAGAGCATTCACTGCTTGTGGAGCTTGAGGTCTGAGTACAAATCCACTTAAGCAGACAATAGAGCCAAAGGTCTTTCTCCTGGATAAGGAGTGAAAACCAATCAAATGCCATTTATTTTCCTTATTGTAAATATGTGAATCATTAAAAACAAAAGAACTCTCTTTTTGTGCTCAAATACAGTTCCTTAATTTTTTTAAAAATTATTTTCGTTTTGAACTGTAGGTCTACTTGTGTGAGTAATGGAGGAATTTTTCCATATGAAAATTTTCTGTCAGTTATTCAGAAATGAAGATAGAATGAGTTCTTACGCCAAAGTGGATGTTGGCTAGCTGCTCAATCATTTCCTTAAATACAAGTGATTTCTGGGAACACCAAACTTCTGCCTTTTCAAAGCAGCTACTAGGCGTCTCCTGGAATAAAACAGTCAATTATCTTAAGTACTACTATTCACCTGCAAACATGCACTATACTTTTGTTTACAAAAGAAAAAGCAATATGTCCTTTATAACATCATGAAGGACCCAATAAATGGCAATGACGATAGCAGGGCTGTCAGAAAGTCCCAAGCAAGTGAAGTGTCACAGTTTATGGGTTCTGGGTGATGATTACTAGGCATGAGTGCTAGCTGATGCCTGCAGCCTGGGCTCTTTTACTCATTCATTGACTAAACACAGTTTCATTAACCTGAGCCATTAACCTTTATAATTACACACGTCCATACACACACATACACACATACATGTGCGCATAGCCACCCTGAACAGCCCGGCTTCTAAAAACTTTTGAGCTGTAAACATTAATAATTTATTTGTTCTGGCAGCTGCAGGCACTATTTCCTTCTAAGTATTTCATAACATCTCCTAAAAACCTTGTCCTGGCCCTTTTCATCAATGGGAATTGTTCTGCAGGCACACCCACACACGCACACTCACACACACATACGCAAACACACGCAGAGTAAACTGAAAATAGCAAATATGCCATTCAAGAAGGCTGTCATGGAAATAAAATTCCAGGGCACCGGGCAAGTATGATAAAACAACAAAAGGTTGTGCTTTTACGTTGGCTGCCTTGTCCTAGCTCTCTTTGCTTGCTAAAAAAAACAAACACACAGAAAATGAGTAAGCAAAAAACAGTGAAATAGATTGTGAAATATTTGTCAATGCAACTCTTTCATTAGAGAAAATAGTTAATATAATTATTTTCAAATGTGGAAGTACTTTTTTTGGGGAAAAAAAAATAAAAAAGGAAGGAGCAGGCACCTGACCAGCTTTGATATATTTTAGCTGAGGACTTAGATCAAACATTAAACCTTCAAACCTGTCTTGTTTCACCTAAGGTGGTAATGCATATTCAGCATGGATTAGGAACCACAGATTCAAAGGTCTTTGTGTGCTTAACTCTTGTGTAGTCAGGAACTCTTATGCTTTGCAAAAATATTTAAAATTGAAATGAAAAGTCTAATAATAACTAAAAACACCCTGATGGGCACCTCCCTGCCAGTTTTAGCATGATTTCTGAAACCACTCCAGGGTAATTGGTTCTCCTGTCAATGGGAGCTGAATAGTGTATCTGAGTGAGCAAGAGTCATAAAGTACCCACTGCATGCACAAGAGAGCCAAAGGGAAGAGGAGCACGAGGGCTGCTCCCAGGAGGAAGGAAGGTGTTTTTTCCAAGGGTCTCATTGCTTCATCATGAGAAGAGAAAGAAACATGAAAGGCCAAGTTGGGGCCTGCAGTCTCCTTCCTTAACACCAGCTTGGCATTGCCCTCTGGCCTCAGCTTCTGCATAAACTCAAGCGTATATTGTTGTTTTTACATGAATGTCCTCTCAAAACTGCCTAAGAGCCATGTGCAGTTGGCCAAGCTGAGAGAGAGGGACAGCAAGAGAGAGAAAGAATGTGTCCTTCAGTAGGCGGCTCATCCTGTCTTCATTTAGTTCAGAGAGACTCCTGTCATGAGGCTGTGGATAGCTTACATAAAAAATTCCTAGTATTTTATTAGCTTGAAGTCCTCTTTCTTTTTTTTAACTGGTTAATGTATTAAAAAAAATTGACAGTTGTACAGAGGAAAGCTGCACTGTGTATTGGTCTTTGTTAATAATGTTACAGGTGTATGTTTGAGCATTAATAATTGCTGCTGTTTATTTGCAAAATAGAGAAGACCACCTTTTTGTTTTTTCACAGGGGTGCAGTGGCACATAATGAACTCTTGTGTTGCATTTTCAGCTGCAGGTTAAATGTTGTGCACATTGAACCAGCACAGCAGTTTCTGGAATTCTGAAGGTTCCTACTGACCATTGCTCTAAAAGCACCCTAAGGCTGTGATGGTGAATGAACAGACGCAGGAGCTATAGATGTAGATGGAAGAAAATTATCAACTTTTCTCTTTTTGCCAAAAAGCGATGCTTATTTTTATTTTTCTCTTTCACAAATCCAGATGCTATTGCTTCTATATTGCTTTAATGGGTCTCAATGGGTATCAGTGTTGTGATAAAAGGTTCCAGTTTCTCCTACCAGGCTGTATATTCTCTGGTTACCATTCTATCAGCTGATAGATGGATGCAAGGGAACCTAATTTCTTACCCTGTCTAACATCTTGTCTGTGCATCACCATGGATTCACACCATACACCTACTCTCTTCTTCACTTTATTATGTTAGGTAACTAGTTGAGTCTACTCTAAGCATTAGCTCAAGGGACCAGAAAGAACAGTGATTATTTCTAAATAGGATTGAGGAATTTGGCAGACATTAAGAACATCTGTAGTTATGCTTCTGTCCCCTGTTTGATGCTCAGATTTATGCTGCCTGTGTTTGCCTGGAGGAACAGGAAAGCTTCGATGGCACACACCCAGTTTATATCTGGTCAGATAAGTTTCGGTGCTTTTACTATTTTGGCCATGGCAAGAAACTGAAGACTGATGGGCAATTTCTCCAATTGCATGTTTTCTGTGGAACTGTTAGCCAGCATGTAGAATTCCCGCTGTTACAAATGTAACAGGGGGAAGAAGTATGCTGTCAAAATGAATTAAACACAGCTCTGGTTTAATTAACAAAGTGAACTACACTGCAGCTATCCAAGAATTACTACTGAATATGCACTTTAAGTTGCACAATCTAAAATAGAAGAAGGTCCCTTCACTTGAGCAAATGATTATGCAGGCCCCAGCTGGAATGAGCAGAAGCATTGCACCCCTGCCAGGCTGCTCAGAGACCATATTTTACTCATCCTCACTTCCAGCCCACAAGAAGAGCAACAAAGATGCCTTGAGGAGGGAGTTTACTGCCAGTGGGCATGCTTAGTCCTAAAGTCTTGACTGCAGAGGCACAGAGCTCTATAGGTTGTCCCTTTTGTAGGGAGCCCCTCAGAGGATGCATAGACATTAGTGGCACAGGGATTAGGAAAAAGTCTAGCTTTGGTATGGAAAAAAATATTATTAAAGGTCATATAAGTACCTGTGCACCCCTCATTTGTCTACAGCATGCCACAGCTGCTCCTTGGAAGAAAGCCCACCACTGACTTCTTCATTGTGCCCGACTGAAGCTTCCCATTTTGTCCTTCATTAGGAATAAAATAATGTCAAAGTCCAGGCTTCAAATGCTTGTGTGGGATCTTCCATAAGACTTGAACTGAGTGAAGGGAAGCTGTGGCTGAATATGTTCTCCTCTAGTGATTCACTCTGATATGCTCTGATTTCACAACATGAACAGTGTTTTGTACTGCACACTAGCAGGCAGTACATGATTCAAGGCTAGGAAGGATGCACTTTGCTTTCCTTTTGTATCCATCAACTTACATTGCTCTCATTCAAAAAGCTGAATAGTAAAATGTATAAGATCTATAAAAAGCAGAAAAAAATGAGATTAGTTGATAGAATGATAGGGAGCTGAGCCATACAAGCAACAGAAATGATGAAATGAAACTTTGATCATGTGTGCAATTCAGATCAAAATAAAATCAGCCTTTATTTCTTGAATTCACTACTTCATGGAGAGTAATTAATGAGGCACAGTGTGCAAACATTCCTGAGTATCATCCATCACCTGGCTAATCTGCCTGCCAACCCACATAGCCACACCTTTCCACTAGAAATTTCCTCTCTCTCTTCCTACCTTCCCTCTCTACACTGACTGGATCCCTTGTTTAGGGGAGTGGATAGGAAGGAAGAAAAGAAATTAATAAGGTAAGGAAATGAAGGAATAGTTTCCTTAACAGTGCAGATGTATTAATTTACATAATCAATCAAGGTATGGTCAATGACTTTTCACAGATGACTTTTTTTGACGCTATCTCCACAAAGGTTAATCCTAATATTTTCATGTGAAGAAATTACTTCATGTTTTCTATTTTAGAATTTCCTAATGGATCCTAGAACTCATTTTCCATATATACACATGGACAGAAAACTTTTTATATTGCTGCTGGATCAGGAAAGGATACCATCACTGGCATTAGAAACAATCTCTGTGGACACTGGATGTCACTTCTCCTGAAGTTTAAGATATTGGCTGCTGCCTCATAAAAAATTATTCATTTTAATCTGAAAACTTTTAAAAATCCCTCTGATTTCTCTGTGGTATAGTATCTTCAAATTTTTTTTCCTCCCCTTTTCCCTAGCCAGGTTTTCTGAGAGAATAAATGGGAAATGGTTAATATTCAACTACAAATTCAGAAATACTCTCACACTTGAAGCATGTTGTGTATGATAAGGGGTCCAAAAGGAATCAGAGGCGGTTCAGATGCACAAATGGTTATGTCAGTATACTCCCACGCCTCAGAGAAGTGTCCATTTATGTAGAGTATCCCTTTATAGACATGCTTCCTTCCATTTCATAGACATCTGATAACATCCTATATTTCAGGAAAGGATATAAGTGACTGTTAACAAACAGTCAACAATAGGAAAAACAACAAACAAACAATGGGAGAAAAAGAAGGATGATGAGCAGATTATTTCTAACAGCATACCTTAACGCAGATAGCTATAGGAATCCAAATCAAGCAGAGCTCACTTTCTTATTCACTAATTAATAACAGGAATACCTACTGCCATTGGAAGCTAGTGGCTTCCCCCAGAGCTGTGGTGCAACATCATAAAATGGGAAGAGAAGGTGGAAGGCAGCTTCATGAGCTCTGCTGGGAATGTGCTCCTTAACCTGTTCAAAACAGAAGAAAAAAACAAGGGTACGGAGGACGGCTTACCAGAACAGCAGGGCACTGGTAGCACAAGGAGTTTAAAACTAGATTTGCTTTAGTTTATCTCTCCTATGGCTCTGCCAATCAACCAGCAGTGTCTGCATGCCAGAAATGACCTCTTTGTGTCCTAGGTGAAGAGCTTGAACCTCGTTTGCCTCAGTGCACTTGTGGCTGGACTTTGCCAGCAGCTTCCTGCAAAGCCTGTGGCCATCAAGAGACCCTTCACCCCAAGTGCTACTGTTAACAGGGAAAAGAGAAGGCAGCATACAATACTATTTCTCATCTGCCCTGCTGAACTCTGAACTGGCATTTACTCTTCCTTGTTCTGCAGAATATCACACAGGTCTGAATACCTCCTTACTTCATCCAAATATCTGGTTTCCTGTCACCCTTTCGTTAGCCTGAAGATTCTTCTCACCTACATATAAATGGGATTTGATGATCAGTTAAGGATTAAGCAAGTCTGATTGTAAATATATTTGTCAGGCAAGGCATTTCAGGACATTTTGGTGCCTCACAGTCTGCAAAATCTCGGCAATTATTCATCTTGAAATATTGAAGTACCTTGTTTCCAAAGTAATGTACAAAAAGAGCAAAATTAAACAAAAATATCCTATTGATCATCCCACAATAAGTATAAAAAGATATATTAAGCTTGAATATTTGTGCTTAAGTAGATAAAGCTCCTAATTCTGAGTTAATCCCTCAAGTGTGAAGAAAAAAGTTTGATGTGATCATGCAGCTGAACCTCAAGCCAGCATCTTGTGGTGATTCTTTGAATCTAATACAACTGGAAGATACGAAGTAGTAAAGAGGAAATGCCAGCCACCACATTGGAAAGTTTTAATTTCCTGTTATATAAATTATAATTCTATGTCAAAGATTTGTTTTTAAAATGTGTCTTCTAAACAGAGGTAGCAGAGTTGATTTAAACTAGAGTCCATTCTTACACTTTGGTGAAATAAAAAAATCCAGTTAATTTTTTTCTACTTTTTTCAGTTCTAAAAGCATCATTGAAAGTGAGAAATTTTAAAAAGCACATAGGTCCAATGGGATAAGCTTACTGTCTCAAATAACTTATATTACTTCTGTTCAATCTCTTCCATACTCCGGGACATTTGGGAGGCATTTTCTTGGATTGTTTTCTGCCAAATAATAATAAAAAAGACCCTCTACATATAAATAAGAAGGAAGGTTTGCCATCAAACTGGGCACAGTAGAAGTCATCCATCTTCAGTGCAGCATGGTATGTTCAGGGGAGGCAGCCTACCACTCTTGTCCTTGTTACTGACTGTCCCGTCATGGACTTCGTGGTTAGGTTCTTGCTCCCCTTGAACTGAGAATAGATGAGAGGGAGGCAGTTTTCTCTCGTTAGGTCTTGGTTGTTTATTTTTTTTTTTTTATCAGCATTACAAGGTACAAGGAGCTATGTGTACTAAGATTGAAAGGTGTAAAATGGTTAACAAAGATCCTTTTCAAGGTCTTTTATATGTCCATTTACCCAATTAACAGATGCCAACTAAATTATTTTTCTTAGTGACCCAATGACCCAACACCTGTGTACTGCACTGTGGCATTCTTTATCCAATCACTTACTACTACCTAAAAACCTCTAGAAGAAGAAGATGAGGAAGAAAGAAGAAGGACAAGAGACAACACCCTAAATCCTCCATCTTGTCTTCTGCTCTCTAAACTACTTTTTCACCCAGTGATTTAAGAAAACTTTCTAATCTACACACTCACACTTTTAGCTATTTCCATCTGACTTGTATCACCATGAAAACATGCCCATAAATTTCCTGTTATATGAAATTCAGTGTTTTTCTGGATCTTAAAACTAAGTATCAGAAACAAGGGCACACACTGTATTCCAGACTCCAACAACTGATCTATAGATGCTTCCAAGTTCCCAGGTCCAGATACCAACTTTTATATTGGTGTGGGTCAGATGCTTGAAATAATCCCTGTACTCAAATTCCTCAGAAGAGAAAGTGAACATAGAAAATAGATCAGGGATCCTGATCTATTGCATTGATCAACAGTGTTACATCTCAGCCATAAGGGCAGAAAATTGACATAGAAAATCTTAGCTTGTCTCCCCTTATCCTCCAAAGAGTGAGGAAGGAGTTCTACATGGACTTTGGGGCTTGAAACAGTTGTACAGTTTTGAACTTCCCTGTTTGCCTCAGTTCCAGCATCTTGGTTCAGATGGCAGTGTGATTTTGGTGCACACAAGTTTAATTCCCCTTGGAAGAAACTAAAATGAAATTATAATTTCACAAGTGTTCCAATGCTCCATGGAGACAGTGGGTTTTGAGCCAGGGTGTGGGCCACATTGTCACTAGGTGTTATATAAAATATCTGTGTTGTGAGGAGGCTCTTGACTCTTCCACAGATGCCATAAAGCATCTCTTCTGACATTCAAATGAACAAGTGTCATCTCTGTCTTTCTTTTTATCAACAACTGTTATACCTCAGCTATTTTTGCAAAGACATTTCATCTTCTACAGAGGCATCCCTAGGTCTGTTAACTACCTTTTGGCTACCAGTCCAACCCTGCCATGGTTTCCTTTTCCAGCTGCAATCCTTGTTTGTGTGTCAGACACCTGCCCATTCTCCTGGAAGATTTACAGACACTTGATGAAACAACATCTTTTGTCAAGCTGAGAGATGAAGAGGGTGAAGTCTTCTTGGACAGTTGAATAACATGTGGCAGTGTCAGCAGGTTGCTAGCAGTGTTGCTTGAAATTTGAGAAGAGAAAGATAGTTTTTCTGAAGAAAATAATCACACTGTGAGTACAGGGAAGCTCTGTGTCCTTCACAGACAGCTTTAGAAGTTCTGTGACTGGGAGTCCACCACAGGTAGGCTGCTTGTTTGAACCCCCATAGCCTTGTCACAGTGCCATCAGGCCAGTACTGACCTACAGACCTCACACCTGAACCTTGCAGGAGGCATGTGAGGACATTCAGAGGAGCTTCTGCTTTGGCCACTTCCACCATAACTTCAGTAGTCACCTTCTGTCCAGGTCAGTTGGAGCATGGGTACAGTTTCATGCTCATATCTCCATGCAGGGAAGAGAAGAGGTGAATCTTCTGTATTACAGGTGTATATTTGTAGCTGGGGATCCGACCACTTTGAAAAGTATTCTTTAAGGTCTAAAATCTTCCAGAGTATTTTTTCATGCAACAACTGTCTCTACATCCAAAAATTTTCATCCAATGCCACTCAGCAGGAGCATCTTGCTCAGTCCAGACATCCAGGAAAGCTGTGAATAGAGCACTCTATGGTGAATCATCCTTCTTAGCCTACTGTAAACTGACACTCTTGCATGGTCCCTTCCTGCAGGCACTGCATTATCACCTGAAGATGTAGATATGGTGCCATTCACAATAACACTACTGCTCCCACTTCTGCCCTCAGTCATGAAAAGCACATGCTGAAAGGCTTCCCTGTATTTACAACACAAAGATGTTGCTGGGGTAGCAGCTAGTCAGGATGGGGCTGTTTTCCCCACTCCCTGCATCTCTTCCTGGTCTGTCTTTCATTGTCCTTGTTCCTAAATAGTTCTTTATTGGCCATGTGGATTTTCCTACCAATTTCCCTCCTTAAAAGTGATGAGGCCTGTCAGCTCAGAAGTCACCTCTGCTAACCCGTTTTTGCTTAGATACAGGTATTTCACCTTGATCTAAAACTCAGAGGCATCCTAGCATGTGCTGTATTTTTTTTCCATAGTATAAGAGCAAGGTGCCAAGAGAAGGGACTGTGGGTGGTAGGTATTGATGGCCCATCATAGCATGGGAGGGGTATGGTGGTTCCTTGAATAACTGTGTCATTGTGGAAAGCTTGGCCCCTGAGTGTTCATGAGGGTCAGCACACAAAGCTGGGACTCCAGCTTTAAGTCCCTCTGGGGCAAAGAACTGCAGCAATTTGTGAGGCTGGAAGGGCTCTGTTTCTTTGAATCAAACATTTGAGGCAAAAACCAAGATGGGCGATTTTTCCCTAAAATTTGAAAAGAATGGAGGAGAAGCAAGACAGAGTTTTGTCTGACATAGGAGGGGAATGGGAATCTTCCTGCAGATGGGTCCCTTCCCACTGCTCAGGACCAGCTAGATCTACTACTGCTGCATTTACTGATTGTCCCATCCCCAGGCAGCTTCAACTAACAGAACCTTCAGCAAGCTTCTCTCCCACCACTGTGTTGCTGCCAGCTCCCTGCAGTGCCACATGCAAGCAAACCACCCTCAAGGCCCTCTTCTCCTGTCAGATCTTTGTTAAGCAGCAAAAAACACACCCACACACCATCCTTTTCAGCTGAATCCCATGTATATTCTGGCTGCTACATCCCCCAGAGCAGCTACTCCAGGAAAGACCTGTGAGGGCAGGAGACTCATCTCAGGAGAGTGAGGGTGGTTTCCTGAGATTTATTGAGTCAAAGCACATACTGATACACAGAATAAGTCATAGGAGGCAGAAAGCTAGAGAAGATTTACCTAGAGTAACCATCTTTTCTGAAAAGGAATAGTGTATTGAGTGACACTGCTGAGAAATTGAAGCTCAACACTAGAGCTAGAAAAATCCACTGTAGCTTCTTCCAGAGGAAGAGGAGGACTATCAAGATTTAAAAGACACTTCGGGATTTTTTTTCTTTTTTATGGTTTCCATTATGAAGTTTAATTTCTGGAAAATATGGGGACATGTAAGCATCTGGTTTTGGATGTTCTCCATCCATGAGGGAGCAGAAAACATCCCTTGCATGCATGTCACCATAGGTGTTTCATGTGCAGAGTGTGACAGATTGTGCACGGTTTTTCTGAGGAAACTGTTCGTCAGCATTTCAGTGCAGGCTGTGAGGAGGGAATGGATGGAGGTGCAGGTGGTGTCTTGCACAGCATGAGCAGGAACAGAGGTGATATTTTCATGTGTTTGATGTTAGATAGATAATACTAGGAGGAAACTGCTGTGAGTAGTGGCATTTATCTATGTGAAGCAGTCAGGCAGAGTGACACTTCCTAAGGGAACCCAAGATCCAGGAAGAAAAGGTCTGAAGCATAGATTTCCTTTGAAAAACTTTGAATCACACATGCAGTGGGGGTATTCAACTGAAAGAAATAATATCTCAAGTGTTATGACTCCAAAATGCCTGTGAAGGATATAACACGAGAGTGTCATCAATGACTGCTTTTGCCTACAATCCAGTTGTATTATTGAAATTAATTTGCTAATGTAGCCACAGCATGATTCTATTCCATTAGCATCAGAGAGGCTGTAGTTCAGCTTTCAGGTATACTTGTATGAGATAAAGGGTAGCTCTAAGTTATACTGGGAGAGTAGAAAGTTTCTAATCTTGCAGTGAGATCCTGTAACATCTTTCCTGTGTGGCAGCAAAACAAAAACTGTCCCTAGCTGGAGCTGAACAGGCAAAGGGGAGAAAAAGTTGGTTTTTGTTATTACTGACTGTAATGTCATAAGACTGTAATGTAATATCATTACTGACTGTAATATCATGAGACTGAATTACACAGCCCAGGCAGACTCCTTCATGTCCACAGTGCCCTGTACAGCTGAGAAAATCCCAAAGTCTGCTTTGGAGCCTTCCATCCTGGGCCATGGCAATGGAGGGAGGGAGGAGAGTATTCCCAGCATCCTTTGGCTGCCTAGGAAGACCAGGACCGGGTCATATACAGCATAATGAGCAGGAGGCCAAGGTAGCCTCTGGAAAATGCTTGTGTGCTCTGAAATTGAGGTGAGGCATGGGTGCCACAAAGTGTCACTGCAACTCTGTTCCCTCTGCTAGCTCAAGATGTTGATAGACCAGGAAAGGGAGAACAAAGCAGAAAGATCTGTTATGTGTCTGTAATAACCAGGATGCCTTAGTAGCTGGCAGAAGCACAGTTTCAGGAGTGGAGTTTGATTAGTGGTTTGTGAAAGCAATTACATGATATAGTTTATTTTTAGTTTCTCCTACCAGTGGAAAAATTCCACCGATTCTAAGAGGTTTTAGTGTAAAACCAGCATAACTGTGTGTATTGCAAAGAAAAACAAAGAGTGAACATCCTCATATCTATGAGGATATAAACTATTAGTTACCTTTTCCAAAATGTGATAACAAATTAAATGCATATAAATTATGAGTATCTTTACTGTGCATATTTTTAAAACAAATAGTTCTCCATTTTAATTTATCTTTATTTCCTGAAGTTTGACAGAAGGAAAGATATCCATATTAGGATAGATTTTCTTAACCTAGCAAGACTAGCTATAAGACTGCTGCCTTGCTTTTCAGATTTTGAATGCAATGTTTACTCTTCTCTTAGCCATGGTATATTAGATCACAGGACCTCTACCTGCCTTGCTTCAACACAACTTCTTACAAGCAGCACCTTAGCTGTCTTCACTAACGAATACACTTGGCATCTGTCTAGGTTCCTTGAGTCAGAGACAGATCATTATATCATCTAATTCAATATTTGTATCTATATGTGTGTATGACAGAGTTACTGCTTGACAGGAAACCTTTGAGTTATATTTCATTCTGTTTCATTTATTTTTATTTATTTTTTTGCCAGTCCATGCACTGCAGAACCAGCTCCGTTCACATGCTCATTATTAACATCTTTGCAGTTTAAGCCTTTGGGTCTAATCTTGCAAAACCTTCCTACATAGCTCTTACTCAGAGAATTCTTATTTTAAAAAATGAGAATATTTTCATTGGCAGACTAGTCCAAAGATTTAAAATTAATTCTTTAAGATGGTTTCCTGTTAATTAGAGAGCAAAGAGCTCCATCTAGCTGTTTTGGGCTCAAAGATGGAGGCTGACATGAATTTATGCCAAAAGAACATAGAAATATTAACAGAATTACAGAACATACCCAGTTCTGACATCTCATAACTCTATTTTGGAAAAAAAATAACTTCTTTCTAGACACTTTATCAGCATTGTATTAATAGTAAAATAATACTAAGGCTAATAAACAAAGCTACTTACAGAAGATACTTGGAGGCAAGGGGAATCTTTCAAACCACAAATGCACATAATTTGCTTTCATTTCAAGACATAATTATCCCCAGAAGAAAATGTACAATAAATTGAAGCAAAACAGTCCACAGCTCATTTTGTTTGCTGTCTTTTGTTGCATCATCTACTCTGCACTAATAAATAAACATCAACTGCACATTGAATAGTTTTCAAATGATTCAGCAGAAGTTATTAATTATTCATTATTATTTCTATTGCAGCAGTGCCTGAAGATCCCATTGGGGAATTGAAACAAACAAATAAGAGCAGAGCTGGTCTGTTTGTGTGGAGCCATGGCTGGAACTCATGCACACAAGCCCAGTCTAACTTCAAACTCGCAGGAGTGATGTTACTGCGTAGCTATGGCAGCGCAGCTCTCAGCCTGGGTTATGCAAACCATGGGAGAAGCTGAATAAATAACTGGAAGTGTAACCTGCACTGAACCCGTGCTGCCTCAGCTATTTGTCGGGCCGTATCCAAGGCAGCTACTTCAAAGTATGGCCAGATCCATCTACACGGGCAGCTCTGACTGTGGCTGCTCTGGCAGATGATCACACTCACTCATCAGCTGCTGGAGTGACTAAAGATGTTACTGGTCTCCTCTCTTCTGTACCTGCTCTATTTCTGCTGGTGGTCACCAACAGTGTCACAGAAAAAACTCCACAGAAAACCACAGGCTTTGCACTTTGGCATCTTAATGTCAATTCACTGCCACCAGCTGCTAAGTGTAAACTGGAGCATCCAGTCTGTGGACCCATGCTCTGTTCTGCTCATCCTCTTTGGGGAAATAACTTCATGCAGGCTGCTAGGGGTGAGAGCATCCAAAGCCAGCCCTGTAGCCTACACCTGATCTCCTATGACAGAGACTTTCAATAACAGGGAAATGAAGGAGTAAAAAAAAGGAAGAAAGAGTGGCCTTTACCAAAAACAGCCTTTGAAGGCAAAGTATATACTGTATTCAACACAGAATGTTATTCTCAGAACTTGTAAGAAAACATTTGTGTAAATATTTTTAAAATATCATTGAATAAACTCTACTTTAAGCACCATCTGGGCTGACAGAAGCAATCCATCTCTACACCTTGCCAATAGCTGTTGATCAACATCAAAGAAAATAAATATGCAGCTATCATTGTCAAAGTGTTCCAGAGCATTAAGCATGGCAGTCACATTTTTTCCCCCAAGTAATTATACACACACAAACCACTGCCATCAATGCAGCTGTTGTAGATAGTGAAAAAACAGAATACTTGTGAATGCAAATGTTGCAGCATTGAGACATAAGAAAACACAGACAGTACAAGGGAAAGCTACACTCAGAGGAGGTGATTCTGCCCCTCCACTCCACTCTCACGAGACGCTGCCTGAAGTACTGCATGCAGCTCTGCAGTGCCCAGCACAGGTAGGACAATGACCTGGGGGGATGAGTCCAGAGGAGGCCTGCCAAGATGATTAGATAGGTGGAGTGTCTCTACTAACAAAGACTAACACAATTAGGGTTTTTCAGCCTGGCAAAGGGAATACTCTGGGGTGACCTTACGGCAATCTTCCAGTACCTAAAGAAGGTCTCCAGGAAAACTGAGGAGGGACCGTCTGTTTCTAGACATGTAGTGATGGGACAAGGGGAATGTCCTCAAACTGAAAGGGTGGATGTTTAGATTAGATATCAAGAAGAAAATCTTTACTGTGAGGGTGAGACACAATAATAGGTTGCCCAGAGAAGTTGTAGATGCCCATACCTGAAAGTGTTCAGGACCAGTTTGAATGGGTCTCTGAACAACCTGTCAAGGGGCTGGAACTAAATGGTCTTTAAGGTTCCTTCCTACCCAAACTATTTTACTATTTTATGAAGTTCCTCATAGCACAGGAAGGCAGAGACGGCAAGGGTTAGTCTTCTGCTAACAAGAAACACTTTTATAAAAGAGAGTTTTCTAAGCTTCAACACAATAGGATTAATGTTAGATTTGTGACGAAGCTGAAGGACACAGCTGGAAGATTATGGGTGATTCAGAGATAATGTCTGTCTTCTGCAAGACAGAACTCAGCTACAGAAACTTTATGGGAGAACTGAGATTGTTCTAGTGACTTGGTCAATTTGCCTCTGAAATAATACCAGAAAGCTGATCAAACCTCTAACTGGTGCTTAATGAGCTCTAAGTGTATTCCAGAAAATTCAGTCTTCAATGCAGCAACCTTTTTTTTCTTAAAAAAAAAAAAGTAAATTAAACTTTGGTCTTCAAGTAGATTTCCAACAGCACAACTACCATATACTCCCTTTAGCATATAAATTATCTACTTTTCATTCAAACAAGTAGCAACAATTTGATTGAAAACTGTGATAAAAAAGAGATAATAAATGGTTCTTTAAACCATTAAGGAAGATTTTGGGAACTTTTAGAGCCTTCTAATTAGTCCCTCTGTAGGGAAATACTATCTTCATTACAGCCTCTGTCCTGGCGATTTCTCCATCCACTGGAAATACAATGCAATCTGGTTTTGTGTACAATGTCACAGACATAGCTTTACATGAAGTTTTACATAAAATATTTTTCTGTTTCTTCTTGAAACATCTAAAGGATTTAAAATGTACACAGGGATCATATAAATATTACTGTCACTTCAGAAAAGGTTTGAAATTGCTGAGAAGCATTTGGCAGTTTATATGTGAATTCTCCCTTGGTGGTATTCATATTTTTCATGTGGGTCAGAAGAAACAGAATTTAAATCATAAAAGAAACATCCTGGCTTATATGAGGTCGTTTCCACGGCATCTGGATGCCATAGGGATAAATTATCTCCACTTTGGTGCTTTCTAATATACATTTAGAACAGCACCAGTGTTATTCTTGTTCCCATATATGTCCTGTTTGAAGTGTGAATGGTGACACTACAAGGATTGTTTCAATTGTTCCCCCTCCCTGCCCTCAAAAACTGCAGCTGGGAGAAGACTGCTTGTCATACAAAACATGCCTGTACAATACTTACAAGCCTCTTTCTATGTGCAAGTTTTATGCAAGTGAAAGGTTATTAAATTCTTTCAAGTGAAGAAGCTGGCTTTCCTGAGCAAAACCAGTTATTTTTTTTTTTCTGAAGTCACTTCTTGACTGTATTGCTAAAATTTTTTAGTTGAAACTGTTTGTAGGTAAGGGGGTTGGCTCTGGTAAATGTTTCTATTCTGACCAGTACACATGCAAAAGAATTTCCTTCTGAATACTTAGTTTTATTAGTTTAAATTAGTTTTTCTAATTTGCCCTGCCACACACATTTTGCCATTTTTTCTAAGTTCTGTTTTGTCACACAGTGTTTCCAGAACTTCTTTACATGTGGAAGAAACTATTTAAAAGAAACTGTGGATATAATTATAAATATCTTGTTAAATTCCCTTAGATTGATGTGAGTAAATCTATAAACTGTAGGTAAGCCTGTGATCTGAGGACTGGAACTAGCTTCCATTTTTAGAGCTATTTCTGAACGAACTGTATTGACCTTCATTAGTGTTATGCAGTATCTGGCAAGAATTTCAACCTCTAGTCTGGATGAAATGCATCTTTGCATGAAGTTGCCTTTAAAAGCAGATAGCCAGCACGGAAAGGTGGAACATTGTACAGTGTCTCTTGAAAAATTAACACAATATCTTTATAAAAAGAAGGATCAAAAATAACACAGAAAAAAATAGCAAATTTAAATATTTAAATTAAGATTATCAGGGTTGTTCTACAGTCCATGACAATCCTGAATCTTTAGGATCTCTTTTAAAAGATTTGTCTTTTTGGAACCCATTTTCATCTTCCATTACATTACTGGGTTTTTATAAGGACACACAGCTTAATACCACTCTGCATCATCCAATCTGCATCAGTTATATGGAAACACAATAAAATCTTTAGATGGCAGTATCCTTTAAAGATGGCATTGTGCCTACACAAAAAAGCATGTTTAGTTCCAAGGGAGCCCTTTGGCTTCATGACAGTGATACAAGGTACTCATGCCCTGCATGGGTCACAGAGCAGATGGAGGTTGTGTGAGTCATGCTTATACACACCTGGGATTTCTAGAGGCTCCAGAAATGCAAGGTAGAACAAGAGATGTGGCAGATGGATGCAAGGTCTGAAAAACCTGGAAGAAAATTTGGGGTTTATTTCAACCTTTTAGCAGTTACAGACTCAGGCTAGTCTGCAATATATTACTGAACAATTGCTAAACCCTACTTTCACGAGATCTTTAACAAAATATCTGTGTAATACAAAGATTATTCTTGTCAAGGGCACAGCTCTGCCCCACTCTCTTTTAGATAGTCTCTAAAAAGACATATCCTTTAACTATGATACAATCCCTTCAAAATCTTTCATCAGCATTTTACCTCCAGTCCTGCAAAATATTGCTTCCTCCCGTGTGGCCAGAAGAGGCAATGCTTTAAATGAGCACACCACAGTCTGGACACACTAAGACATCCAAGGGGTTTTTGGTGAAGTTTTTTGTCTTGTATTCTGGGATGAATACAGCTTGTTCAGTTGTCTTCCCCAGAATTCACAGTCCCAAACATTTCCCTTAACTTTAGTAAGGTTTAGTTTCAAAACCAGAGGAGGTGAGGACTGTAACCTTGCCAGAAGTAGCAAGAGGTGGAGAGGGCCATGACAACAGTGTCCCCTCCCAGCCAGCTGCTGTGGCTTTCTGCCTGGCTCATAGGTACCTGAGCCCCCCCTCCAAAGTGAGATTGCTGAAGAAAAGGGCCTGGCACGGTCTAATGGTCTGACCCAAATACAGGCATCGGAAGGTGAAGTACACAACCTCTAAGTCCTTTTGAGGTCTCAGTGTAAGAGTCTGAGAAGTACTGTTTGTACTTGATTTCTGTATTCTTCCACAGAATCTAAAGTTATATTCTGAGTTTCAAATAGCAAAGAACTGAGATGGCAAAATTACCCTCCAAATATTAACAGGTTGTTGAGAACAAGAGGCCATGCCAGTTGCCACTATAACTTCTAGGACTGATTTTGTAGTGTGTAATGTCTTATCAGCTTCATGCTGGCAGTTCCTGAAGGATGGATCCAGTTTGCCACAGAGGCAATATATCAAAACAGACATGATATTTGAAACAATGATAAAACACTATCTACTTTGCCCATTTTTTTCTGAGACTCCAACTCCAGTCTGTCTTCCATTGACTTTAACTTTTCCTGAAATGTATTAACTTTATGTCTGGTAAAAGATCTCAGAGGTACAACTCGTGATGCATGAATGATAGAATGGAATGGTTGGAAGAGGCCTTAAATATCATCTAGTTCCAACACCCACTGACATGGGCAAGGTGTTGCCTCTACCTTCCACTAGATGAGGTAGCTCAAAATCCCACCCAACCTGGCCTTGAGCATTTACAAGGATGGGAAAGATATTTGTTACTTGAAGAAAGGATGGCAGATGGGAGAAAACCAAGGTTAATAGGGAAAATTATGAGCAATGTCTGCAAAGTCTGAAGAGGAAAGAAGAAAATGTGCTCAGTCAAATAGCCCAGACTCACCTCCTTATCACTGATTTTGCTGGAGAACTATTGACAGGTGCTGCTCAGTCAAATGAGATAGCCAGATTCACATACACACTTCAAAAAGATCTTTACTAATTTAGTTATTTTTACTGAAATGGTTTTGGAGTGTCCACCTCAGCCACTCTGGTAGCTGACTGAAACAACAGCACAAAGAAGTGGCATTCTCCCACTGCATGCAACAACATGGGGAGGTAACATTTTCCACTGGTGCATTTTGATCTGGACAATGACACCTGTCTCCAGGCTATCTTGAATGCCTGGAAAGGTAGCAAAGGTGCTGTAAAAGTCCAGGATGTGAAGGAATGTAATTCAGAAACAAGGAATTTTCAAAAGATTGTCTAGTTCAACCCTTTCATTCCTTCCGCTGCCCCCCTTCCAATGTTTCTTGGCTGACATTTTTCTAACCTGCTCTTTCAAATCTCCAGATGATCAAATTTCCAGCACTCTTCCAGGGCTTGTCTCGCCATACCATTACAGTGTATTTCCTAGTGTCTCATCTGTCTCTCACTTAGCACAGTCTAAGATCATTCCTTCTTGCTTTATCAGCCTCAGCTTGGAAACGGATAAGCAGAGCTGCTTATTAGATATACTAAAAGTGTTAAAATTTTCACTCTCTCTCTCTGCTTCTCTCTAGACTAAACAACCTTGGTACCTTCAGTCTTTTTCACATGGGTTATGTTTTCTGGACCTCTACTCATTTCTGTTACTTTCCTCCAGATCCTTTCCAATTGGTTCACATCTTTCCAGAAGTGGAGTGCCAAAAAATGACCTTCTAAAATCTGACATTCAGACTTGTGTGTATGAATAGCATAAATTTGAATGACAAGCAGTGTCTGAACCTAATAAGTCAGTAAAATTAGCAGAAAAACACAAAAGTGTTTCAAAACTGGAAATGGAAACTATGAGCTTGATTTCAGTTTTAGCAATACAGAAGTTTTTGTTGTATGTCTGGAATACTGTTATGCGTGTTTATGTGTATATATATATATATATACACATGTATATTTTTCCAGTAATGAATGCAAACATTGAGACCAAAGCTGCTGTTGTTCTTCCTGTAACTGATCTGGAGCTGTAAATAAATATTTGAAAAGATGAAAGATTAACTTCCCAGCAGTGAAACCTTTGGCAGATTTCCCTGATTGTTCACATATGTAATTATATTCAAAAGGACAGTTTCCATTACTGCTGTCTGAAAGAAATTGACTGTAAGCTATCATGCAATCTTCTTCCCAATGAGCTTACTTTTTACTGCTAAAGGATTAAAACACGTTAATTAAATAACTCTTCAGTATTTGTGGGTCTTTCTTTAAAGTGTCTTCCAATTAGGAATCATATTAATTATCAAAATACAAAGTTTCTTTTTCCTAACTTTAGGAATCAAGGACTCTCTATGAATGATCAAGGAATACCAGAAAAGACACAAAGACATCATTTTACCCCCTAATAAGCTTGCCACTATCAAAGAATTAAAAACATAATAAGTGTGCAGGACTGTGTGTACTTTTCCTTTCACACATAGTGGGTGGAAATTCCCCACTACAAAATTACTGAAATTACATCAGACTGTAACAGTTTGTTCCTTTCATGGTTTGTTTTATAAAATTCTCATTTCTGCATGTGTGCTCCTTATAGAATGTCAATCCTGTTTGTGGAAGAGGGCTGTTTATGTAATGAATACTGTTTCTGCTGGTATCATTTTGGTTTCGTGGAATAAATTGCTATGCAATAATGTTTTATAGATCAGTAATAGCCACTCAACCTTTAAAGGCTCTTAATGCTATGGCTGCAATCCACAATGCAGTGCCAACTTCAGATATACGATCTATCATTAACTGATTCTCAAGAGCCGGTTTGCTAGCAAGCGAGAAAATGAGAAAGCAGGTTTGCTTTCTGAACACTCAGCAGAGGCACTGCAGGCCTACCCTGGAAACCAGGGCAGGTGGCCTACAGTCACTTCAATCAATCAATCAATCAATCAATCAGTCCCTACACAATCCCTACAATCACAGAGCCATTAGGTTGGAAAAGAGCTGTGAGATCAAAGTCCAGCCATCAACCCGGCACTGCCGAGCCCACCACTGCACCACATCCGTGAGACAGTACCTGTGAAATACTGTCAGGCACCAGATACATACCTCCACATCCACTGTTTCATTGAAAACCACACACATCCCAAGCTGAAACTGTAGAAAAGTCACCACACACAGGTCTGGGTGGTACCCAGATGAATGAGATTTTGGGAGAAAGAGGTATAAAAGAAAGAGTCTTCAATGCCAGATCTATTGCTCAGATTCTTTTATCTTTAAAGAAAGTCAATGTTATTTGTAAAATCAATGTTCTTAAGAAAAAACGCAGATCCTGGGTTTTTATTAACAGAAACATTTCCAATATGTTTGAATTATTTGAAATAATTCAAATCTGGGCTGAAAACTTCACGCAATTAAGGTATCTCATCAGAACTACAGCTTGTACTTACAGATAATTTAAAAATTTAGTTATGATTCCACTGATTATAAAAGGTAAAATGGTTATCAACAATGTAAATTGAAGGAATAACCATGGAAATTATATTTCAGGTAAGGTAAATTCTTTAAATGCCCACTGATAACTGATCTTCCCTAAGGGAAGAACAAAAAAACCTCATGTTTTGTTTCAATTGCTTCAAAAATTATTTTAAGGATGCAATCCAATCAAAACTCTACTGATTTTTTAATGTATTTCACAGCTTTTATATTTTTTTTCTTAAAATTTCACCCAAATTCAGTATCAGAATTCTTCAGGGCAGAGGGAGGGGAACAGAAACATTTCAAGGCAGATCAGATGAAGATTATATGGAAAAAAGAAAACCCTTTCAATATGTACCTGGATTGTGTTAATCATCTTTGTTTTCTGAAGTAAAACTGAAACTGAAATCTAAGTGGAAAGAAGTCAACCAGAAGAAAAACGAGGTTACATTTATGAGTTAAAGTAAATTCGTGGCATTATTGTCCTTGCAGATGTCAGATGTTGTAAAGGAACTCCAGATCCAGATGCCAATCTGAGAATAACAATGCTCAAGCTGTCATAAATGAGGTCAATATTTTTATTTATTTGATTACATGATTGATCACTAAGATATAGCTGAGATTTTTTGTATTCACCATAGTTCCTATGTAGCTTCATCTGCGGGAAGGAAACGTGAGTGGAGGCTGCAGATTGGCATATGTTAACTATTTATTCAGATAGCTCTTCACAAAATCTCATCTGCAGCTCCACTGATATTGTACCTTTGTCCCTTATATGTGTATACCACACTTTAGTAAGCACAGAACTCTTAGCAACAACAAAATCCAGAGCCAGGAATGAAGCTATTCTTTCCAAGTGGCAGTTTGGATATGCCAAGATAAACCTTGAAGTTCTGCTTCCAACAGACATTTCCTGAATAGATTCATCTATTATGGAAAACCACTAGTCAATTTCTCCTCCATCCCAAAAGAAATGTCAATTACAGATGTTTGGTCCTTAATACTTTTTAAAAACATATAAATTCTAGGGCAATAATTGACTTAGACTTGAAAAATAAGTAATAAATCAAATCTCAAGTTGCTGAGACAATGCCAAGAATTAAAGGGGCAAGTAAAAGCCATTGAGAGAATTCTGTGAGTCCACTGTGGTCAATGTGACTTCAAAAGCCTATTTGAAAGCTTTTGATGGAGGACCAGGCCAGCAGAAGAGGAGCTGGTGAACACGGATGTGGATTGCCACTGGTCTTTCTTGCCCCAACTTAGACTTTGATCATTACTGTTGCTTTCAGTCTTTAAATAATTATTCCAAACTAACTTTATTAATCTTTATATTACCTCCATTAAGAATAAAGTAATTGTGAGGGATTATAACACAGCATTTACCCTCTAACAAAAAAACCCCAACAAACCAACCTAAACCCAGAAACATCATGGTTGTGCAGCCATTGCCTTCTAATCTACAGTGCCTCCATGCCACGAGATATTTTCCACAGATACTGGTAACTGAACTGATTTCTGAACAGTGCAGCTCCACCTGTGAGCAGGAGCTAGCAGCACAGGTGCCATAGGTGACATACAGCTAAGCTGCTGAGTGGCTTGTGGCAGGGAGACAGTGCTCCCAGGTGCTAAGAGAGAGAAGAAGAAGAAGTATCTTTCTTTCAGTGAGAACTCCAGTGAAACCTCAAGAGGTTTACATGGTATGTCCAAAGCCTGGCAAGCTTGGACCTCTGATGTGAGAGAAATGTCTGACTTTTGATTTGCCATCTCAAGGTTCCCAGACAGGTACTAGAACATGGTGCCATTACCAGCCACTTTACAAAGACAGAAGAACAGGATTTCTAAATGCATTAGGACGTTTCCATAGTCATTACCGTGATGGATATCCACCCACACTGCACACAAGATAATTTCATTTCAGTGGTTTCATACACAGATGAGAAGTCAAATGGCCACATGTACGTAGGTGAAAACTATACACAAAGCTTTATGACAGCAAATGCACCTTAGAAAATATGGGCCCGAGATTATGCAGAGTACTTCTAAATGAGTTCTTGCAATGTAAGCTGGAATAATTTAAGAGGTTATTACTCTCAGCTGCCTTCCCACACAGGCAGGAGTTACTGCCCAAAAGCTAAGTCTTATTGCAGTTTCAGTGAATACACCAGGCTATGACCTCTGTAGCTGGGAGAAGGGTATATCACCCTTTCTGCTGCCTCTGCAGCAGAAAAACTTCTGGCAGAAAAATGGGGCAGGTATTTTAAATCACTCCTATATGAATAACCAAAGTTCAGCTTAAGGTACTTTCTGTAAGGCCAGACTAGAAGACCAATATCCTTAGTTATTTGCTGCCCCGTACCTCTGTTTGTGGAGCTTCTGCAACATTCAGAACGTATCAATTCATCCAGTAAAGTCTTTAACACTAGATAGGTAGTATTAACACAGGAGATAAAATTCATATCTTCTGTAATTATCCAGGAAAGGAAAAGCAGGTAACAATAGATGAATCGCTTATCAGGCATGAAAGGGAAATCTCATTTTCTAGAGAGTCTTCCAGCGTTCACATTCCTCTGGAACATTCAACACATCTCACTTTTCAATAGAGGGGTTTCAAATAAAGAAATGCTCTAAACTAGAGCCAGAACCTCAGGAGATCCAGCAGGCTTAGCACAGGTCCCATTTACATGCCCCTGATTGTATCGAGTTCTTTAGTTCAGGCTTCTTATCTCTGTTAGTATAACTGCAAATTAGCACAATGTGTTCTTTAACCAGCCATGTCAGCAGACCACACATTGCTTGCCAAATAATTATCTTCAAACTTCAAAGTCACCCTGGGAGTCTTTTATGTATGGCAATGTATCTTTTAAAAATAATTTTTTATATATTCTGAATCTAAGCAATGATTAAATTCCAGCTGATAAAGAATGTCCTCATGTGAATGTACATACCAAAATAACTCACTTTGCACAAGCAGGGTGATGCCTAGATGAAACTGAGATGTGAGGGCATTATTTTTCAGTCAAGATGCTGTCAGAGAAAAGAAAGAGCCTTTTTCTGAGTTAGATCATTGACAGACAGAAGCCACCCCTCAAAACACAAGCAACACACAAAACACAGGCAATACACAAGGTTGGTCAGAACTGAGGGAAAGATTGTGCCTGATGTGACAAGAATGGAGGTAAAACCTAAAGAAAAATTTGATTTAGCTCAAACTGAGAATTATTTCTGATATTTCCCATTGAAACAAAGGGACACCTTGAAAAAAATAATCAGATGTTACACTGTACATTTCAGTTGACTCAATTCTCTCTTAGATGCTGTCAATAAATGCGTATTATGTGCATAAACGCCTAATATAAATGTCAATAAAGGCAAAGAAAATGGTGAGTTGGAGTCACAACGCTGACAGAAGTCTGCAGCAAAGGAGAACCCACAGTTATTAGGGCATGCAGCAGGACAGGTATATGGACTCCAGCTATGCTACTGCCCAAATGCACTTCACTACAAGCAGGTTACAGAGTCATTTTATTCAGAGATCATATCAAGAGATCATATCTGCATCATGCCAGGTAGTGAAGTGTTTCTCTCTGAGTGATGTGGCTCGAGGTGACTTCAGTCCAAGAAGGGAAATCAGTTTGAATCTACAATTCCCTGAGGACTTCCTCTACAGTTACCTTAAGAAGAATGAGCACATAAAACAACCAAGACTTTCCTGATTATCCTTCCTCACACATCCCACACTGCCTCCAAATTTTGATCTGTCTTAAGCAGCCGCCCCAAGACAACTGAACTCACATGTCATAAATCAGCTTATTTTCTCAAGAAAATAAAATGATCCCCCACTTCTCCCTGGAGACAGGAGACAAGGTTTGCAGGGATGGGGGCAGGTAGGAGACAGGGAAGGTACCATGTGATGGAGGAACAAGTGTGTACTTTATTAGAAAAACCCCCACATGAGCAGGAACACACAGGAATCTGATCAACTGGAGAAAAGAAGAACTGAAGGTGACAATTTGTGCTGAGGATGTGCTCCTGACATGAAGCCTAGAGAAAACTCTTTTCATGGGGTGTTGTTGGAAGGTACTCCCAACAGTAATTCCTCTGTCCAATTCCTTTCAAATTCGTGGCAATGATGATCTCGTAGCAGCTTGTCCTGTTACCAGAAACATCCTGAATAATGACTAACCCTTGGTGACGAGCAAGACAACAGAACAAGGTCTGCAGCATGAGTAAGATCTGTGCTCCCCAGGCCTGGTACATAGAACTGGCTCACCAGTTGCCTTTGCTTAGGTAAATGTCACATGTTCTAAATAAAGGCTGTGACTAAGTCATTTCTACTGGGAAGGAATGAGGAAAAACAATTGTTTTGTTGTTGTTTTTATTTTTAATACATCCAATTACTGTAGACTAGCAACAGTTGCCAGGACAAGCTGTTCCAGTTTCATTCCCAGTGCCAGGGAAACAGACCATTTTAAGGAGTGGTTCATACAGGCAAAGAAACAGAAATACACAAAAATCTGAAGTGTCTATATACAGTAAAGCATGTTTAAGAAAGCTGGCAAGACACTTGGGTTAAAAGCTCCTGTGAGAGGCTGCTGAGGTGAATTATTACAGATTTATTGTAGTTCTAAAGCTGCAAACATTGCAACCAGCCTGGCAGAACATCAGCAGGACTTGAGGTGGTCTTCACAGAGATCTAACTTGTTCTATTCACAGTTAAATTGTTGAAGAGTTTGCAGATCTACCCTGAATTTTCTCTAGCCATGGTGCAATAATTACTTTATAAACCACAATAAATAGGAGATTATTTCATGTATAGGATTCAGCTGGAAAGATACAAAGCTTGGCCAGACCAGCTCCTTAACTCTGTGAACCAACAAGAAAATTCCTACAAAAGAAGGAGTTGTGATGCTACATCCTACTCTTCCAGTGCCTTTAGGTCTTCTTTTGGAATTCTATTTTATACAGAACCTCTGTGGGGGAACCAGGAAACACACAATATTGTCCTTTTACTCTAGACAAAAAAGAGGTGGTTTCTGTTCCAGAGTACTCTCATCAGAAGCATTTTAACCATAGCGAGATATGTGTTTAGCATAATAAGAATGAGTGTGTATTAATTATATGTATTAATATAAATCAATAAACAATACATACATGATTAATAATTAACATATAATTAAACATATAATTAATTTATTAATAATCTTATTGATACTATTGATGTGTTATATATATTAATAATATTAGATAATTCATCTAGGCAGGATTACATTGCTTCTTGAGTTCATAGTGGTCTCAGGCCATGTTTCTCCTTCTCTTAGGTCTGAAAAATTATTCAGGCAAACTCACACTTCTAAAGTAGGCAACCGTATATTTATCTCAGTAACCTTTTATAGTCAGCAGAAGTTGAATGTGTTTGCCAGGTTATAATTCTTTGAAAAACAGCCACAGATGATTAGCAGTATTGTCAGCTCCAAGTATTTCAGAAACCAGTCTCTCTTCATCCTTTCAGTTACAAACCCCCCACCCTTCTGGCTCCTTGATGTCTGTTTGGCATGAAGACAAGTGCCCTTACACAAGGGAAAGACAGACAAAACCAGTGAAATGAAATTGCCTAATGAAAATTTCTTTTGAATCTCTTTTTGGTGAAATATTTCTATTCCACTGGGAATGAAAGTGTATTTGCTGTGCATTCTTCTCTGTAAATAATGTTTATTGTTTAGACTACATCTTCTGTGAGACACTACATGGTCCCCTACTAACAAGAGAGGAGATTGCATCAGTGGGACTGCAGTTCATGAAGTTCACAAAGAGTAATTACACAGAAAGAAAACCCAGAACAACCTAACTATAACTTTTACAGCAGACTATCCAAACTGAAACTTATGGTTAGTTCTTATCTAAAACCAAATCAGCTCAAACCTAGAATTTCTTGTGATTTTTTTTTCTTGAAAATCCAGGTTTCCATCTGTAGCAATTTTAAAAATGTACAACTAGTCATCCATCTGACCCTTAAGTCTTTTTTCTGAATTAGATAAATTCTTTTCAGGCAAGATTTATGTGTCCTGTCTGTTCTGCGCAGTTCTCAGAACATTAACAACTCCCATAACAAACACTTTACCTGTCTGATGAACAAGTGTAAATATCTAGAATTCTGAACAGAAAAATCCCCTCAACAAGACAGAACAATTCCTTCTCTCACATGTTGACATATGCCAGCTAAACAGCCACATGGGACACTGAATGCTGCAGGAGACACAGATGGCAATTTGGGTCTGATAGTCCTACAGCAATGGAACAGCACATTGTTTGTTGGCAGAATATCTTGCCATTTTTGTGCTGATGTCTGTGGAGTAATCACAGCAGTTCTTGGTCTTGGTAGTTACAGCTTCTCTCAGAACAGAATCCTAAGAACTAATTTATTTTTACTTTCCTTAAAGTTCAGCTTCGTGGTAACAAAAAATAAATACACTACAGTTGCGTAGGATGTGATGGGAAGATTTGAGTACACTTCAATTTATGGATCTATGCAGGTACTTTGGCTATTTTGCAAAGTGTACAATTTATTTTCCTTGCCCTTTTATCTGAATGCCATGTAAAGGACAGGACATGTGGGGTAAATATCCTACTGTCCAAATATGACACCAGAATAGATCATCAGCACATGCTGCTGCAGGTTAGACTATGGCACACCCCAATGCACACTACCTCTTAATTTTTGATAGTATAGCAAAATAATCATGAGACCTTACTTTCGTATTTGGGTACAAATCTCTAATCTCTCTCCTTCATGAATGAACTGCTAAGTATTCAGGGTCTCCACAGAAAGGGACTATCCTATACTGAAACTGTCATCCCCACATCACCTTTTTTTTTTTAATTGTATCTAAAGCTTATTTTTAAAATTATCACAGTGCTGGCACCATCCTGAAGTTCTGTTGGTGACTTGGTACCGCTGCCAACCAACTGGTCATCATCACTGGTAGGAGAAACTGGGAGAAACCAGCTCTAAGTTCCTTGTGCAGGTTTCAGATGCTGACCTCATTCATGTCAGGCACAGTGGAAAACAAGAAAACCTAGACTGCCTGGAAACATCCTTTCAAGATTTCACATTCATTTTCAGAGCTGAAGAATGACTGAAAAAAATTCTTTTCAGAAAGACATCCTTCTCACACTTGTTTTTGAACTTCAGGGCATTTTCACAGATTATGACTTTCCTGGAAAACTAAGTTGGATCGTGGACTAACCACACTGTTGGTAGGTTCCCACTCATAGTTTAGGTCCTCCAAGCCAATATACAAGCATGATTCATGGGGGAATGTAGATGAAGGCCTGCTGCTAGTGAGGTCAATGGATAAGAGAAGCTTATTTGATTGGGAGGGGAAAGTGAAATGTTATCATTTCATTGACGGTTTCTTGGTGTGCCAGAGAACACATTGCTCTTCTTTGTTTTTCAGTGGGATACATGTATCCTTAATCCAGAACTGAAACAATTAGATGAGAATGTCCTTACCATTTTGTTCTAAGTGCACCAACAAGGTGTTACATAATACTTTTAGGAAGATGGGCATACAGGTTGCCTGTTAGCTTGCTCCCAAACATAACAATCCTTTTGTTTCCTGGTCCAGACTCCTAGAAAGAGAGTGTTCCCCTTGCAAGCCTCAAACTGCTCCTGTATCCAGGCCAGAGCATGCATCACTCCTTTTAATACCTCTTCATACTTCTCTGCCAGGCTTCTCCCTTCTGGAAATGCTGCTTCTCACAATATCTTTCCATCACACACCTGATATTCTTCCAGACCTTCTCTCATTTCCTGGCTATTTTCCCCAAGCCTCCATTCCTCCTTACCTCGTCTCACATCCTTTCAATCCTTTTATCTGGCTTCTCTTTTATTATTCTGGTACACAGATTATTCCAAAACCCCATGATGCCAACAATCTCCCTCTGAGAGTATTTTGCCCAAAATTTCCTGTTATTAAATCCTCAGTGAGAGGGCTGATAACACCAGTTCTTAAGAGCTAGCACACTCAAGTTTGGTCACAATCTTAGATTGCATTGTCACTGTAAGACTAGCAGATATAGCCTAGAAAGGAAGAAACAGATCACTTTTTGCAAGACATTTTATGTTTAACAGCATATGACAGAGGAAACCAAGGCACCAAAGCCAGACCTAGCACAAATCTGTTGCAGTGCTCGTAAAAAGAGGAAATGTTGTTAAAGGTGTTTCAATGAGCTGTTTTTATGGCATGTTTGTTCCTGCAGCATGGAAAGCAAGCTAGTTTTCATGGATCTCTAAGCCATGAAAGGTTACCTGACCACCAGAATCCAGTCACATAAACAGGTTTTGAATAGGTATCCAAAGTCTTGGAAAATAGTGTGGTGAAATACACCAAATCTGATGAATATAAACAATTTTAAATATGAGATACACAGGTACAAACACTGCAGAAGTTTCACCTGCTCACACAGGTTTTGAATTAAGTACTCCTTAAGGAACACCTCATAAGACAGCAGATAAGTCACTCTAGCAACAGACTAGATGGAAATCCATATTTGAAGACAGAAAGACAAGACAAAAAGTATTTGCGAATTGTTTGTTGTTACTGGGAATTTGCAAGAGAGCACAATCCTGAAATGTTATTAGTAGAGGCTGAAATATTGCAGACATATTTTTTAGGCTTCATAAGCATATAGAGGGAAAAAAATTACTTCTCAGGATCTGAAAAATCCTTTTTCTAGAGGAAAAACATCATTAATAATGAATTTTGTATTCTTACTGGTTCAGAGAAAAGAGATAGAAATATGTACTCCAGAGCTAACAGCCATTTAAAACTTCCAAGGGAAATGCAGGCGCTCACAATAGTACATCACATGCCCACTAAGCATGCAACTGCCTTTCAAATTCCACAGGCCAACTATATTAGTGAAATGTCATATGCTTATGGATCCTGTTACCTTTATTCAGCACCTCACTCTTCCCACCTCCCTTCCTCCGTCACTACTTGGTTCGTACAGTACATCCAGCACACAGACCTCATTTCCCACTGCTGCTGAAAACAACTTGGAACACAATTAGCCTTGTCAAGTCCTTCACTGGTATGCCATATAGGGCTGCCAGCTTTCCAAGCAATTCAATAATCCCTAGAGCACTGCCGCAGGGTCTGCGATTAACAGAGGTGTTTACATGTCTGAAAATGTACCAGGCTAAAAATAGAAGTCATTTTCTTAGCATCCTGTGATGCTGGGTTTGTTCTTTTCTCTTTCTTTTCATTTGTCAGATTGACAAATGAAGACTGTTTGCTTAATTCTTTCAACTGCTATAGAAGATCAACAACAACAAAAGAGCAACTTCCCAGTTCTGTGGTGGTAGAGGAAAACAAATCCCAAATGAAATATTTTCTGTTGCAGGCCAAAACTAAAGAAAAACCCAACAGTGCTAGCAAACTGGTCTTCTCTGCAGCATCATGCACAATTCCAGACTGGGCTGTCCAAAGCAAGGGATCAAAGAGAGTGTTTAGCATCCCCTCACAGATGTTTTCAATTTGAAGGTAAGGCTCTGCAGTTGTACAGGGAGAGGTGAGAGTCAAAGAAAGTACCAGGAGTATTTCTGAGCTCCTGGTGTAATAAAACAAGCAGGTGGATTCATATTTATTTCTCTTTCAGTGTATCATGTATGATAAAGATCTATGGGATAAAGCAGTGTAAAGAAACATTACTCAGGGATTTCCTGGATGGCTGGCATTGTTAAAAGAACATATTTTTGGTACTCTTTTCTGAAGGTTAGTTTGAAAAAGTATGGGGACAGAGTCATTCTTCCTCATACCTCTCCTAAGGCAACACATCTCTTGGAAGTCACAAACATAGACCCTGCTGCTCAGCAAGAGGAAAAGCAAATGAATTCAACTTTTGGAGACTTGATTTGTCCCACTGTTTGCTGTTTCAAAAGATTCCCACTTGTTCTTGCAATGGCAAGTAACATCTAGAAGGGCTAGCCCTGGATTGGGTGGACAAAATCCAGCCATGGCACTAAGCCTTGGGCTGAGTATTTGTTACAGAACCCCTTCTTTGCAGCAGAGATTTGGCCAGACCCTCTGTATTTTGTTTGTTTGTTTGTGGCTGTATTTTGTTTAACGGCTGAAAACGGCTTTTATAAAGATAAGGTCACTTTTTTCCTTTAAGCCAGAGCTCTGAAACACCCACTTCATGCCATAGAATGGGTAGGAAAAAAAACCTGTGCTCCTCATGAATTCAACCTGAGCAAAAAGAACAATGAAAGTGCATGCAGTACACATGTTGGAACCACGCGCGTACAGAAGCCACAGACTCCCAAAATGAGCAAAAAGCCACGAGCAGTACTAGCATGAGACAGCAACAGTCATATCAGCATGACAGAATTCCCCATTCAGCTCCATTCCAGAACAGGGTCTAGTATGATGCAGTTTGGGTCAGCTCTGAACTAGGACTGGTTTAGAGCCTGGTAAGGTTGAGTTTATATATTCTGGGTCGCTATAGCCAAACCTGATTTGATCATAGGAACCACTCATCCCAGGATATTTTGCCAGCATGGGCATTTTCAGGTTGTCAACTTGGACACTTTGGGCTGATTTATACCAGGAAATTTAACTTCAAAGATTTCAAATAAGTTTGTGCTTTTACTGGTGGACTCGTAAAATTTGCAAAAGGCTACTAAAAGACTATGGACCCAGATCCTTCTAATTAACGTTGCAGATTCACTTAATGTATTTATATCCTGCATTTAGCGTTTGACACTCATAGCTGACTGAGAAGAAAATACATTCACATGTCAGTAGGTTACTACAGGTCATTTCACAGCTAGGGATATTGAAAATCACAGGTTGTTCCTGTCAGGACAAAAATAATATCTGTATGTTTCAGGTGATAGGTGACCCCTACACACATTCCAAAAGATGTATTCATCTTGGGAAACTGAAACTTTGAAGAGGAATGGAAGTAACAGGAACTCCTTTAATCATAGAAATAAAAATTCAAGAAAGCAAAGTGAACAACTACATTTTCCCATATGAACTCATTGCTTCCAAACATCCAGGGCTCAAGACTCAGAGTGTTTTAAGTGATGCTTAGATGATGGGGCAAAATCTTAACTGAATCAGTGTAAATTTTATCCCTGTAAATTATTAATGGAAAGAGGACTTATTTTACTTCCAAACCATAGACCACTCTCTATCTGTTAGTCATCACTTCATCTTTCCCTGAATGCCAGCACAATTGCTCACAGCATAATGTGATGTAAAAAAAGATTATCTGAGGACTCTTTGGCTCTTGAGTATCATGTCTGTTGAACATTTTGTTCCAGATTTCAGTATGGACAGTCATTGCCTTTGACCCCAGGTGTGAATCAAACTCAACTCAAGCAGCCTAGTAAAAGAAAGTTGTTCTGATTCCAGGCTGAGGAAAACAAGCATATGTAGTTTCTCTGCATTTGACAGAATGGCCAAATGGGAAGAAAAGGTACTTTTAGATACTTTCTAAGCCTCCTGCATGGCAGCAGTAAAGCAGCAATCCCTGATGGGTTTGTTTCTGACTGAACTCCATCAAAGCACTTTTCTTTCTAGCAGGTACCTGTGGACAGGAGACACGAACTTGACCAGCAAGACTGGAACATGTTAAGACTATAAAGCCTTTTAAATATGCTGCAGGGAGTGCTCACATTTTAACAGGCCCAGTTTGTAGAATGACCCCTTCACTCTGGCATCTTAACCCATGATTTCTGTCACTCAGCAACTACTCCTTAATTGGGAGAATGCTTCAGGCAAAGGAGTGGCCTTTACATGAACACACAAGGTCTGATTTTTCACGATGATGTCTGATGTGACAAGTTTCCACCTCCAACATGAGCAGAAATGCTCCTCTTCAGCTGACAGTGTTATTTTTATTTTGTGCTTCTAGAAGAGTACACGTGGGTCATACCTGCTAGCAGTCATTCTGCCACAGTTAAAATGTGGTTCAAGAGTTACATCCACACTGTTGGTGTGTATGATCAACAGCTGGGCTTCATACTGTGTGAGAAAAGAGCTGGAGACATTTGCAAATGAATTGAAGACAGTGCCATGAAGAATATAGTTTTCTGTTCTTTTTCTTTCATTTCTGTAATTTCTTCTCCTTTCAGACAGCTTCATAGATCTTTCTAATGGCTCTAATATTGCTCTTATCTAAATACATCATCCACATTTTGGGGAGATTGTTAAGAAGATCAGAGAGTCTTTTCATCTATCTGTCCCCAAAATCTGAAACATATCTTCAATTTACTGACTTCCAATCATAGGAGTGATATCTTGACACCAAAAATATTTGATCCCAAATTATAGTTGCTATATTAAAAAGCCAGTTAAAGAGTCACTTTAATGGGAGGCCTATAAATGGTAGGCAGACTGCTCTGGAACAAAAATGTGATTGCACAGCCATTATGGCAAAGATCACTAGTTCACAACTGTGGAAATACTGAGGTAACTCAACTTTCCTAGATGGAAGTGTAGCATAAAGGAATGGGAACTTAATCCCATGTTTATAACCTTTGGCTGAAGCTGTAGACATATGTCCTCTTCCAAATCTATCCAGGTCAGCTGAAGATAATATCACTCCCCTTCCCTCCCAGCTCTTTTGGCACCACAGCACAACCTGCATTAGGGGTGTCTTCTCACACCTCCCTATCCAAGGCTGCCTTAGGAATTTAAAGATTTGAATATAATGCTGTCTTTTGAATGTCTTTGCCCTCACTTTTACAGTTCTGTGTAGCTGAAAACAAGGTGCCTGTGCACCTTGTGGCTCTATGTCATATCAGATTCGGTGCATAGTTGAGGTAATACCATACAAAGCAGGTACAAAAGATCTGACGCTTCCTGTAGTACAGATGGAAATTCATATATAATAGAATCTGTACAAGTAAATATGAACAGTAAAAATCAGTACTGTATTTATTTCAGTCTTGATTGATAAAATTGAGTTTAAAATTTAAAATCTAGATTGTCTGTCCCAGTGCTGCCAGTTGGAAGGAGAGAATTGGACCCCAGAATTATACATCTCAGGTATAATTAAGGAACTTACCTTGAAAAATATATGAACGGGATGTCCCAGTTATTTCTTCACTATTTGTTTTCCTCTGAAGTCACTTATATATTTAAGTATATTGTAGGCTGTGATAAATGAAGCTGAACTTTTGACCTATGAACCATATTGGCAGAAGAAGCTCCTAGAAGAACGTGTTTTAAATATGATATTGTGTGAGAAGTGATATAATGACTCTGTGAGTTTCAATCCCCTTTAGATTTTATTTCTGCTAGGTCAGATTCCAGTGTATGATGTGTACTTGTTTGAAGTTCAGTGACTTATAAATAGCAAATGCTTTCAAGGTTTACCTAACTGGTTTTGACCTTATTGATATGACTGTTGTACGCACTGAACATAAAGTGCAAGCCACTTGACTCACAATCCATCCCAGTATTCAAAGAAGGTGTTTTACAAACAAATTGATATGAATGTAGTTGATTCTTGTCTAGTTTTTAATTCTTATCATTAAACAATAACCAAATCTATAATGGTATAGATTTTAAAAGCATTTTGTGTTATGTATAGATCAAACAGTTGGTTCTCCACATTCTTTGAAATTTAAGTTATCCATAATGAATTGTATTACCTGTTTCTATTTTTGTATGAACAGAAACTGCTGAATATTTACAATATCGTGGCTCTTGGAAATACATGTGAAATTATTTATAGCAGGTAGTATGATACATTTGGTCTTCTTTTTAGGAATATAAGTAGAGCTAATTCTATGTGAGACCAGGTGCTGGAATACTTTTCTGGAGTGTTAACAGCATGGAACTCAAGATCATTCTGGTATAAAATTAGCATTTCAAGACTCTTGAAATCTGCTTGAAGGTAATAGATGATTTCTTTTTATTTTTACTTAAGCCATTAGAAGCCTTTACTACATTACCTGAAAAGCCAGCTACTAATGTTACATTCAAAGGTAATCTGTGCTCACCTTGCCCTCCAAACTACCCATGCTGCCATGTTTTATTAAAAAAAACCAAACAATTTTAATAAGGGTGTGCAATTTATTTGGTAACCATTATCACATGATTCTATCATGCAAATAATGGATTGCTTAAGTAGCAGATTTCTGGGAGTCACTGAGCCTCAGATGGCAGGGCATCCCATGTGTGCATTTTTTTTCTATAAATATCTTACTCATAAGGACCTCAGAACATATGCTGTATTTAAATGATCCTTCTTCTATTTGTGGCCACTTCTGATAGAAAGGTCCTTGTCTCCTTGGAGGTTGCCTGTATATCCCACTCTGCCCCACTAACACTTTCTGCTGACTTGATCCTTTTTCGTGTCTACCTTGAATTCTTCCATCTCTTCTGGTCAAGTTTTTCATCCTGTGTTCCTACTTAGCAGCAAACTTCTTCAAAATTTAACTATAAACATACTGGGGAGATTTGAGATTTAATTTCCATCTTGTTGAAAGACAGTAAGTAGTAACAGACGAATACTGCATGAGTTCATGCCTTGAAGAATGTCTGATAAATCCTGTCTCACTGTGCAGGGCCTGGGATTCCTGTAAGGGAATTTCATAACCTTTCAATGTCTAGAGTATCGTGCAAGCCCGAGGCTAAGAGTTCCTGTTTGTTACAGAGCCTCTTTCCTTCTTTCCACTGTCACCAGTTCAGCCTAATGTAAATTCCTTTACAAACAGAAGCTGGCACCTAGAAGCAGACACCTTCTCTCAGATACAAAGCTCTATGCAAACAAACTCAAAAGACATGCAGACAGCCATATAAAATATCCTTAGGAATAAGAAATATCTAGGCTGGGCTCAGCTGTTGTCAGATTCTCCACCAGCAACTGAGTGATAGTAATCCTGTATGTGTGTGTAATCTTGCAAATGTGAGGTAATTGGATTTAATTGAGCCTGAGGCAATAAAGAGTTAAGATAAGCTGAATTATCTTGCATTTACCACAGACTAAGAGCATAGGAAGGCAGCCACCATGGCAGCTAATGAGTGGCAGCTTGTTAAGCTCTGGAAATGAACTTTATGTTATGTTCAAGTCTGCTGTGGTAGCTCTCAAAAGCTGCAGATAGGATTCCCTGCTGTGGTACCAACTATATCAATGAGCATTAAAGAAAAAAAATCTTGAAAAACTGGCATAAAAAATCAGCCTTAAAGCAGATCTGAATGTGAGTCTGGCTACACCATTGCACTGTCCTGTGCAGGCTGGGGAGCAAGAGCTGAGGGCAGAGGGAAGGCCATGGGGACAAGAAGGGGATGAGCTGTCCAGTGAGCCAGGTGGGTCTGGAGCAGTCATGCAAGGCACAGACACCCCAGCAGGCACCACAGGCCAGAGAAGAAGTGGCCACCAGGGCCCCCAGGGAGGCTTCTCACAGCCTTGTCACCAATAACAGGCATTAAATTGCTTCACAAACACTCGTTAAAGTAGCCCTGCTTTGGAAGGTGACAAACTCTCAATGTATCCATGTGACTTGAAAAAAAAATAAAAACTGTGAAACAAAACCTACATGGACAGCACAGGATGGGAGGCACTCATTTTTCTGATTTTTCTCATTCATGCCTGGAGTTATCATACAATACAATTTGGAAAGGGCTGCTAGATCTCACTGGTTGGTTTGTCTCTCTCTTCCACACCAAAGCAGAGAAATTTAGCCTGTAGTCAGAAAGAGATCAAATGCTTGGACTCAATGATCTTAAAGATCTTTTCCCAACCTAAACAGTTTGATAATTCTAAGGAAGGCACATATATTTCCTTTCTCTGGCTACCTGCAGGCTCAGGGATTCAGGGAGAAAATTGTAAAAGATATACAAACAGCCTAAGAACATCTAAAGCACTGCAAACAATGAGGAATAAAATGAAAAAAAGGTTTGAAGACTATGAGATCTCTCAAATATGTCAGAGGCAGAGAAATAGAATGTATGTCTTCAAGGGTTACACAGCAAAACAAATTACTTTTTCTCCCCCTTAGCATCCTTTCTGGAAAAAACAAGCCTACAGATCTTTCATTACACTTATTTTCTTAATATCTCCCTCTCATCCTAATTGCTCTTTCCCCAGTTTAAACATTTTAATCAGGTAGAGTTAAATAAATACTTAGGTCCATATTTCTATGTCTATTTCCTATGCAAAATAAAAAATAGAGGATGCAGTGAGAACTGATTTTAGTCTTTGTGCTCTGACCCTTTTGGAAGTCTGACCCCTTCTCCAGCACAAACTGGGATGCTTGAAATTCAGTGTAATCCAAATCCATCTCTGCAGAGCAGAGGTGTATCCCAAACTCAGAATATGGGGTGTTAAACTGTGCTGGACAAGATCATCATCTTTGTCAGGGAGTCCTAATACACACTATTTTGAAGTTCCTGCTTGACTTTGCTTCTTTATTTCCTTGGAACAGTATGTTATATGCATAGCAAGTGGACATGAAAGCAGATTCTTCCATCACCCCGTTCTTGTAAAGACCTGAAACACCCAGGGATGCTGAAGATTATTCTGTCAGCTAAGCTTGGGTTAGCCTTAACAGACAGCACCTGTGTGATGAGAACACAGAGGCCACTCTTCTGGGGTGACATGAAGAGGAGTCTGTGGCACTCTGGATTTCACCACAAACCTGCAGGTCTGAGCAGATAGAAGGGCTCTCGATAGCTCTTCACTTCTCAAGCCAGTCCAGGATGGTAAAATGGTTCCTCATTTCCTCTTGAAAAACAGCCACACCTCTCCTGTCCGCCAAGCCGGGTTTGGGACTTATTTTGGTACCTGGCACAACCGGCGGCCGAGCGCACACACCCTGGCCCCAGCTGCCAGAGGGCTCCCAGCCCAGCCACAGCCCAGCCAGGACAGCCCCACGCTCTGTCTGGATCTCTGCACAGCTAAGGGCTCTCAGAGCAACACACATTAACCATGTACGGTCCAGGAGAGCAGCTCGGGCCGTGCTACACAGCTCTGCACTCTTTACCACCACCTGAGATGCAGCAAGGTAGCTGAAATCCCAAACAGCATCTGCTTTTCAAGCTCTATATTCTATTAGCAAATGGTCTATTAATTATACCCCAGTTACTAGTTGTAGAAGAAGTACCCAGTCTCTCTAGAAAAAGTAATAAAAATAACCTAATCACTTCTCTGGTTTTCCCACTCAGAAAGCTGTGGTGCATTAATTCAATCCATCATACAAAAGATTTCATTTTGTTTCTGCATTTCAGCCCTAAAAGGAGGCTGTCAAGCTTTTATGATAAAAAAAATAATTGCCTCCTTCAGCAGTGGTCCCTTTTAAATGGATCTTTTAAAGAAACATCTTGGGTGTATTTCTCCTTTCTTTTGCCTTGACAAGAAGAAATAAAACATTCCTCAGACTATTATTCTCTTCTTCCAAATTCACATTTAAAAAAAAAAAAACCAAGCTGGCCATGTTTATTATCTCTCATCTTTTATAAGCCGTTTGCTCAATCAGAACTTGATACAAACCTAATGGAAGTCAATATGCTTTTTGAGATGTCTTAATTAAGTCTTGCATGAGGAGACATGAAAACACAGTGTCAGTGTGACATATTTTACTATAATGTTCAGTTGTTGGTGTTCTAAATCAATAAATGATTGATTTTTTATTTTTTTTTCTCTATACTAGGTGGGATTGGTAACAACTCCTGTTAGGAATTTAGCCTGGCATGCTAATGATAAGATAGTGATATGATAAAACTCTTTACAAAACTGTCCATAATAGGAATTGTCAACTTCTAACTACATGTATGAAAAGATTCAGATTCAGTTGGACACCAGATCATGAATATTGGGGGAAATTTGGCATGGCAAGATCCACCTACCCACAAGAGTGTAGGGAAAGAATGTTTTGTACATTTTTCCAGACTTCTAAAACCTGGTCTTAAATCTAGGGGTTCAGACAAGTCACTTGAAATCTAATGGGAGACGAGTGTCCTACATGTGAAAAACATCCTGCCTTTTTCCATCCAACATGATCCAGTTATAAGCTTTTCAGAAACAATGATTTCACTTGTTTATAAATCAATAACTGTCTAGAAACTGCACCCTTCCTGCACATGTTCCAGGTGGAAGTTGCAGAGGGCAGAGCAAGATTTCAGTTTCACCTGGGCACAGCAGAAAAAGGAAAATGGAACTGGAGCAGCCAGGACTGGGAAAGGACTCCAGGGTGAGGGTGGGAAGGGGCTGTGGGCAAGGGGAAGAGGCAGCAGAAGGAAAAACCTTGTGTAGTAGCACAGGAAGAACAAGCCTGTGGAGGGAGATTTGGAGTGACCAAAGGCAGGAGCAAGAGGAAAGGAGGTAGAAAGGTGGAAATAGGCAATTTGCAAAGTGGTTCCTGAGAAGTAACAGGGAACAAGAATGGTTGGGGAAAGAAATAAAAGATGGGCAGCCTGAGGCTGAAATGCTGAAATGAAGAGGACATGGGTTATCTTTTCCCATCAGACAATCAGTACATTTTCTAGCAGTCAAAGAATCCTAGAATCATCAGTGCTTTGGGTTGCAAGGGATCTTAAAGATCATCTAGTTCCAAACCCCCTGTTTAGGATAGGGACACCTTACAGTAGATCAGGTTTCTCAGAGCACCATCCAACGTGGCCTTGAAAACTTCCACATACGGGGCACCCACAGCTTCTCTGGACAACCCGTTCCAGTTCCTCACCACCCTCCCAGGAAGGAATTTTTTCCTAATCTAAACCTGCTGTTTTCAGTTTGAAGCCATGCCCCCTTTTCCTATCACTACATACTCTTGTAATCTCTTTCCACTTTCCCTGTAGGCTCCCCTCAGATACTGGAAGGCTGCAATTAAATCGTCCTGAGTCCTGCTAAGAGAGCTTGTCCAGGTCACCCTGGAGAACAGGTACCTATTGGCATCACTGAATTTAAGAGGAACATCCCTGAGTAAGTAGGTTAGAAAACTAGGCTCCAATATGGGATTCAAACAGAAGCTTCAAATCACATGCAGGCTTCAGGTCTTGTTTCTTTTTACCTTGCCATTGCTGGGAGAGAAGACCCATCACTGTATTTCCTGCAGAGCTCCAAAGCAAGTGGCTCTGAGGTTCTTTTTTCCTTACCCTTACCTAGTGCTTTCTTTTCAAACATTAGAAAGACAGCAGAGGGGAATGGTGAACACAGCTCACAGCCCTGGAAAGGGTGCCCACAGAAAAGGAACGTGAAGGGAAAGAGTCATTCTGGACCAAAGTGAAGAGTGTAAGAGCACAGAAATTGAGCAGGGGTTGAAAAAGTGTCAGGAAGGTGTGATATGGGCACTCAGAGTGCACATACCCACACAATGTGTTGCATTTCTTCCTGGGATTTCCTAAAATTATGCACATATGTCACACAGTGCAGTATTTGTGGGAAGTGGCTATCTGCTCAGAACATGCATAGGAAATCTGATGCTTTCCAGAAACATGTACCTCTTTGGGTTTTCCAATTACATGGAAATGGTTGATATATCTATACTGTGACTATAAAATAGCAGACTGGTGTGCATTAAGCAAAAAGAAAAGGGACAGAGTCTTCTTCAGCACTACTGAGAGAGGTAAGAGTTTATACATCAACAGCAACCTGTCTTCACATGAATTGTCTGACATACTCAAAAGGATTTTGCTGTTGAAGACTAAATTTCTTTTTTTAATACAATATATTTGTGTCACCAAAGAGCATAGATTAGAGTATTAAGAAAGCCTTATTCCAGTGTTTCAGTTATTTATCTGACATTCTCCTACAAATAACTACATTTTTAAAATCCTGGTTTAAAGGCATTGTAACTTAGCAGACAGTTAATTACAGTGCATTGCCAAGCAGCCAAAGCAATGCTCATATCAACAGCTACAGAAACAACACAGCATGGCCATAAGTGGGAAATACTCTATAGAACTGACATAACATATCACCCATGTGACAGAATTCCCAGCATAGCTACATGCTAGGAAGACAAGCAGAAATCCTATGTGATAGCTGTATTCCTCTCTGCTTTCACTCTAGTGTTAGCCTGATTTTTGTAACCTGCTTCCAGAGATGGTAGTGGAGACCATTTTGAGTAGCTAACCAAATAGCTTCAACGTTATTTTATTGGCAAGTGTCATTTGCATTGTTGCAAAACCAGAACAGGGAATCCAGGGAATAGTCACTAACATGAAGTCAATTCACTCTGTGCAACCTACCTCCTGTAGGTCTGCTGTAATTATTAGTAGAAGCACTTTTGCTTTAAATAACAATTCTTACGTGCCACTACTCTGGTAATGGATGCTTCCACAGAGTTACTGTTATATCCAATGAGCAAATGTAATTAAATACAGCAACATTCTACTGTGGAACATCACAGAATCACAGAATGGTTTAGGTTGGAAGGCAATTCTTCAGTTCATCTAGTCCATTCCCACTTCTCAAGCAGCATAAGGCAGAGCTGGTTACCCAGGACTCTAACCTGATTTTACATAATTCCATGGGTGCAAACTCCACCAGCTTTCTGAGCAACCCATTCCTGTGTTAAACCAATCTTGCAGTTTTTGGTGTTCAGATTGATTTTTTTTAAAAAAAAACTGTGCCTATTGCCTCTTGTTCTGTCCCTAAACACTACTAAAAAAGATCTTGTTTGCCTTTTGTTCATGGGCATTTATACACACTGACAAAATCCCTCTCAGCCCTCTGCTCTCCAGTCTGAACAGTCTCAGGTCCCTCAGCCTTTCCTCATAGGAGAGGTGCTCTACTCTTTTCACCACCTTTGTGACTGTTTGCAGGACACTTTCCAGTGTCTCTGTGTCTCCTATTCTGGAAAGCCCAGAACTGAACCCAGTATTTTAGATATTTCCCTATCAAAGCTGAGAGGGAGGACCATTTCTATCAACCTGAGGGCAATGATAACACTGTCCTGTTGGCCTTCACACAAAGGCACATTTCTGGCTCTTATTCAGCTTGCTGATCCTCACATAATTTTCTGCAGAGCTCTTCTCAGCTTGTTGCCCCAGCACATACTGTTATTGTGTTATTTGTCTGCAGGTCAGGGACTTGGCATTTCCTTTGTTGAACTACACAATTCATCTTTGCCCCATTCTTGAGCCTATCTAGATTCCTCTTAATGTGAGCACACTGCCTGGCATACCCACCACTCTTCCCAGTCCTCTGTTGCTTGCAATCTCACTATGGGAGCACTCTGCTCCCCACTCCCATAGTGGGGGTCATTAGTTGAATATTATGGATTTCAGCATTGGCTTCTGGAATAGATTTTGAGTGATTTGCCACAAACTGGGCATTATCACAATGACTGCAATCCTCTGGGTCTGACCATTCTGCCAGTTTTTGATGGACCTCACTGTGTACTATCTAATGTGCACCTTGTCAGCTTGTCTAGGAAGGTGTTGTGATGCATGATGTCAAAAGCATCACTAAGGTCAAGTTAAACAACATTCCCCATTTTACCCTCGTAGTCCAAGCTAATTCCCTCATGGAAAAAGTCTGTCAGGTTGGTTAAACGCGATTACCCATTTGTAAATCTCTTCTGGCCAATCCTCATCACCATTTTCATGAGTCTGAAAGAGGTTTTCAGGATCAGTTGTTACATTGCCTACCCAGGGATTGAGATAAGGCTGACCAATCTTCAGCTCCATAGATCTTCCTTCTTTCCCTTCCTGAACATTCCATTACCTTACAAACATAATCAAGAGTTAGTGACATCAGCCAGCTCCTTCAGCACTTGTGTATACAGTCTCCCAGGCCCTATGGACTTCAGGATGTCTGGTTTGTTTTAATGTTCTCTAACATGATTCCACTTACCAACAGTAAGTCTTTCCTGTTACATATTTTCCCACTGCTTTCAGGGGACTGAGATATTCTGTTATTTATTATTCATTATGTAAACAAACACACACATATATATATAAGATTTATTTATAATGAATATTGGCTAGATATGTAAAGCTGTAGAGGTGTTTCTTTTTTATTAAAGTTATCTACTCTATCCAATATAACTACTTTATCCAATATATATATATCTTGGCAGGGGGGTTGAGATTAGGTTTTCTGTTGAGTAAGGAATCACTAAGAGAAGGGCTGCCAAAAGCCTTAAAGAAGCATCAGGGGGAAAGTCTAAGATGAGTAGGCTGTAAAGGTAAGATCTGAGTTTCCCTGCACTGCAAATGAGAACTTCTTCAAGTAATTGACATGAAAAAGAAAAAAAAGATCTTTTGCTGTTGTTACAATCAACTTTCCTTTCCTTCATTCATTTCCATGAACCAGGTACAGAGTTCCTTTCCCACCCATTAGGTGCAGTGCCTTGTGACTCAGGGCAGTGGTGACCAGACAGTGCACAGTGATTCAACCCACCTTCTGGAAATTCACACTTTCCAGTCATGTACGGACAGGTGAAAATGAAAATTTTGAGCACATTAGTTTGACATTTCATAGTAGAAAATTCAAAAGGCAGTGTTCAGTGTTATAAAATCATCTTCCTATCCTGAAACCTGAGCTGCAGGATGTCACTATACACCCTTGTACAACACCACTGACTTCAGCTGAGGTTTTCCAAGGCTCTAGAGTCAGCTCACATAAATCAAACAACAAGATCAAAGCCAGTGCTGGAAAGGCTTGGGCTATCAATTATGATGAAGTATAATAAATGGAGGACCCAGTGACATTTCATTTTAAGACACACATGTAATTGTCAGGGCTCAGTGACATGACACTATCAAAAAGTGATGTGACTGCTCTGAAAAGCATAGCTGCTTGATTATTTTTCCCCCTTGTGAGTTGTTACATCTTTCAAAAGCCTTGAGCTTCTTTCTAAGATGTCATTTCTTCTCCCAGCATAGAAAGCAGTTTGTTTGTGGACTGCCCTTCTAATTAGAAAAACAAGCCACAGATGTTCTTGAAAGAGCATTAAATTCCGTAACTAAGCCTCTACTCACTGAAAACATACCTCACTTGGAAAGGCATCAGGAGAGCTGTGCCACAGCTCAGCTGTTTACAAGCAGCCTTCCATTCACTCCCATCTCTGGGACCAGATGTGACAACAATACCACAGGCTGCTTGCTGTTCCCTGTTTGTCTTTTGTGCTCATGCTCCCAGGGTCCTGCCTTGTCAAATTTGTGCAGGACTGGCTCCACCCCAGGGCCACAGTAAGTACTCCTCACAGCACTGAGAAGTGCTTTATCTCACAACTAATCAAATCCTTTTTTTTTTTTTTTAATTGAGGAGCAACTCGCTGTTAATATGCATCAAGTTTTAACAAGACAGATGCCAATTAATATTGGATTCTGAGATGCCCAGTCAGTTCAAAGTGGGCTGAAGTAATCTGAAAGAAATAATGGCAGTGGCAAATTCAAGCCTTAAAAGAACATATGTTTAACACAGATGGTATGTATTCAAACATTTCATTTGTACAGTTGAATCCACTTTTAGAGTCTACAAATATAGCCACCTTTTAAATACACTGTAAGAAAGTCAGAATTCCAGATTTCCATTTGCACATCAAAACAGTTATATTATAGCCAGACGTCATGCATATGATGAAATTGTTTTGATTAAAAACAAAACCAGATTGTTATAATGGGATCCCATTGTATCTGTGAAATTAATCTGTCTTAATACTCAGGAAGAGCATCTGTTTTTAATGGAACAAAAGTACCTCAGCCAGTATAGCAAATAACACTCTAAAGTTTCCAGACTTTCCACAGAAGGGATTCCTTGGTAAAGGTGACTTAGACTTCCCATGTTTCCACATTGAAGACTGTGATTCAGACATTTCCTATGAGAGAATAATTTTATTAGCTTTGTGTTGACAAACTGAAATGTTAAAAAGACAGGAAACAATAAAAAGCCCTATACAAAGCAATTTTATTTTGAAGTTGCAAAGTTAAAGGGCTCATGAAACAAGTCACAGTAAACTAGAAATTTAAAGATTGTACTCTCTGCTTCCTTTATAATACCTTTCACAAAATCCTTTTACATAATTGTGCATTAGGGACTTGATAAACTATTCCCTGTTTGAGCATCACTACAGAGCTGAAGCGATTTGTAACCCTAGGATAACATACGTTCTCATCTGACCACAATTCCTGCTGTCTTCAGAAGGAAGGCTACATCACTGTGAGCATAACTGGCTACTGAGTGTGACAGATATTTTAATAGGATGAAACTTTAAAAGTCTGTTCAGAACATTCACAGTAAGATCTGTTGTTAAGACCTTTATACTTTCCTGTAAAGAAACCTCCTAATATGGTTCCCATATACCATGCAAGGTTGTGAGGTTAGGTCCCTCAAGTGGGAAGTGGAGTGGGAAGTGAGAATACCTTATCCAGACCCTTCTTCTGCAAAAAACTGCCAGGCCCAGCATTATTCTTAGGTGGTGTTCCATTGGAGTCAATTAGATGATGACATTTGTCCTGTTGTGCACAAGTGGTTGCAGGATTGAAGGCTGCTGATAAAGGCAACAAAAAATTAGAAGTTTTGAGGATGAAAGCAATTTCAAGGGACACCTTAAATTAAAATTTCTTTAAGCTGACAAATCCTTTTTAGATAATTCCATTTTAAATTAAATATCCAATTGGTTTTCAAATAGACTGAACATCTTTCAACCCAGCAGAATTCCCTACTCCAGGCACTTGCAAATATTTTAAAGTTTTATGAGTGTGGAGCTATTTCTAAACATTTTAAAGTGCTTTAGATATTTTATTCTTGAAAATGGAAGTAAATCAATCTGTGTGTTCAAACAGGCAGTTCAAAGACATATTGAAGCAATTTGTAGCAAACAAAAGGCTCACAATGAAATAAAAAGCAAGTATAAAAACACAAACCATTTAAAAACAAAATAAATGGAGCCAATGTTTTATCATCACCATTAGACAATTGGAAGGAACTTAAATGAGTGTTTCCTTTTCCTACAATTGTCCATGACTTTACTAACCTCCTCTGACATTGGTTTTACCAGCCCTTCTCTCCTTTCTCTTCTTCTGTCCCCAGGCCTTTGTCTCTGGACTGAAATGTTGTAAGTTATGCCACAAAGGCACACTTACCCTGGAACTGGTTTTCACCAGCCTCCTCACAAGCAAAATTGGAAAATGATCCTGGAATAAAAGTGTTCATACCAGTATGAAATCATTCAGATAAAGTTGCACCAAGAATTCCAGAGAAAATTTGTTTTTCTTCTATTGACCAGACCTAAATTTTGTCAATTCTTCTTCTGGAAATAGTACCCTACTGTGGGTTTTGCTTCACATGGTTATAGATATTTAGAAGTCAGATATTGAAGTGCAAGTTCTCAGGATTACTTCCCTTTACAGCTATTAAAAAAAAATAAAAAATGTATGTCAGAGAGAAGTACCATTTTCAGATTACATGGCTCACCTTCTCTAGGAGCCTGTTTATAGGTACCACTGTGAGGGAAGTGATACTCTCTAACTTGGAACTAGCATCTGTATGAGAAATATACCAGATCTAAAACACCTACCTTTAGAAGACCCAAGAGAGCACCCCAGAGGCTCCTTCTAAAACAGTCTCATGACTCTTTTTAGCTAAGGACTCAAACTAAGACTCAATTCAGCTACTTCATGTGTACCCTTGGACAAAAGTGTCCAGCATCCTTTTCAGATGCATGCAGTTCCCTGAGACTGGCAGATATGATACACACCTGTTTGTCCTGCTTGTGTCAGGAGAGGCAGCTGTAGGCCAGATGGCACAGCTAGGACATCTCTATTGGCATTAGATGTCTATATTTAGACTGCTGAATCATACTCTAAGCAACGTGTCTGCTGTATTTCTCTCTGGATCCCATTGACCAAACCTCTGTTGACAGTGGCAGGGGCTTAGACTAGTGGCCCATGGGTGACACCTATATAACATAACCACAATTTGGGCATCTTAGACTCAAACTGACCCCCACCTACTACTTTTGGGGAGATTCTCTCCATCCCTCAACTTGATGTCAAATGCTAATATCATCTTGACTATGCCTGTGGATCTAATTGCTTTCCCTGATGTCTCTGCATATTTCCTACTTTGACCATGATATGTTGCTGCTTAAATCAGTTTTTCTTACCCTTCCTTTTTTGCCATATCTCAGAAAACCTTTGCCGTCCCAATTTCTGTGGTGTGGTTCAAATATGTCCTTCAAGAATAAACAAAATCTGCATAGGTGTGTAATGGCACCAGGGCATGGTCTCAGTCTCACTGACTAGGCTGGGATCAAGGCCCACAGATGTAGAAATTGTGGTGAGGTCTGGCCTCTAGACAGGTATTTTGCTGTTGATACAAAGGTGTGGCTTTCACTATATAATCATGCCATCCAAAATCTGAGCAAATATTAAGTTTTTCTGAACTAAGCTGTCTGAAGTAAATCACAATGGGAGGAATTGGGGGATGAATATGTTGTTGACCATCATCTTGCATGTGTCTTTGCTTAGGTTTTTTCATGTAACAGCTGTTACATCTTAGTTTCAAAACCTGTCACCTCACCTGCCTACCCTAAAATCATCAAAGTTTTGCTGTTGTCTTGTCTTCTGGCTTCTTCTCAGCACTGGAATGTGCTTCCCTCACTATTCTGTCTTAAAAGTATTAATTATTAAAGTATTAATTTATTATTAATAGTATTAATTATTAAAGTATTTAAGTATTAAATACTTAAGAATACTTTCTTACTTTTGTTCATTACATGGTTTTGCAGCTCTGAGCTCCTTTCCACTCTATATATATACATTAAAAACCATTGACTCATATACATAGTTGAAGTAGAAAGATATATTGGCAGTAAACCCTAGAAAGACATTACTTCCTCTGTTCTTTCACCAGAGTTTTTTCCCTTTTTCTTTTTTAAATCATGCAAGAAGTTCCATGCTTCAGACCTAATCTTGCAAATGCATATGCACATGAAAGAAATTAATCACATCACAGCTCTCATTTGAAATCAAAGATATCATTCATGTGTTTGCAAGATTACAATTTTCAACTTCTTATAGAAGTACAGACTAATTTAGGTTGGAAAAGACCCATAAAATTATCCCTAAATAGGTTGCCCCTCTTACTAGTCTGCAAAGTTCTATGTGGATTTTGAAAATCCTTCAGCACCTGCAAGATGTATCTTACAAATCTGTCCTCAGAGGAAAGGACCTTTAGCTGAGCAATAACAGGTTAAAATGAAAACAAATCAAGATGCAATAGTTGTTATTTCTAATCAGCCCTGATGTGCAGGTATGAATTTTATTCCCTTTCCTAACATTTGGCACTTTCACCTTGTGATTTTGTGTCTCATGTAGTTAGAAGAACAGAATGGCAACTTCACTTGTGAAGTTATTGTTAATGTTATTCATAACAAGCTAATTTGTTATTCCACTAAATTGGAATTCTTGCTTGTCAAGGGCATTTATTTATTTTGATTGTGGTCTGTTGCATTCATGTTTTATGTCTGGTTAATCTAGTGAGTGCTGCAACCTGACTTGTTCTTTTTGAGAGAGTGGTGTGATCATAACTCAGCTCTGAAGGGAAGGGTCACAGTCTAAAGACTCCTAGAAAAGAAAAATAAATGGTATTTACTGTAAGTAAAATCACTGATGTTATACTGCTGAAGTGTCGCTTGGAACCAAAAAAGTCATGACAAAAAGAATTCTGGCAAAATTATTAAAAAAACCAAACCAAACAACCTCTCACTGGTAATTCTATGTGTGTGAATGTACCAATGCAAACAGAAAGGCAAAGAGGGCTTGTTAAGATCTTACAACTATCTTGAGAGTTTTTCTGCGATTTGAAACTGGCTGCAAAACTCTTTTATTAATCAAAGCTATTTCCTTAACAGTCTCAAAACCCATGAGAAGAAAATCTGTAATTTCTATTTGTAAAAAAGGCTGCTACTTATTGATTTAATTGCTCATATAACTGCATATAACTAACTTACAGTGGACCTGTGTGACATGATTGTGTACTGTAGAAACAAGAAGTGAAGCAGGGGGGTGAAACCAGGACAAAGGACCAAGTGAGAAAGACAAGTGTGTGGAGCAGGGAGCTACACCCAAAGTCTAACATTCAGCCTGATGATGGGAGCCTCATCCAGCCCTCCCTTATTTCAGTGGGGTTTTTTTTCAGCTTTGTGAAGGGTTTTTTTGGTTCACTTCAACAGAAGTCACACAGTGGCACTTCTGCAAATGTGGGTGGCCCTGTGCACTCTCTCACACTGAGAAACTGAGACAGTCTGCAGTGTCATGAACCAGCAAGACGGGCATGACTGTCCTACACTCATTAAAACCATGAAGCAACAGACTACTGAACAGCTAAGCACGCTGATTTTGGTTCGAGCTGCAATAGTGAAGAACAGCAGGTATTCATTTGACCTTAACTGGTTCTGAGCCCAAGGATTTGGCATTAAAGAAATCATAAATGTTTATGTCCTGTGACAGACATTTCAGTAGTGTCCAGGCTGCACGTAGAAGGGATCTAACTAACTCAGGCTAGCTGCTCAAGTTCAGAAATAACCTGCTTGCTCCTCACTCCCCTATCAGAGCCAAGGGCTTGACAAAGGCTTTTTGACTGCATGCCTGGGCTCCAGCCCACAGCAGCACATTATTCCAGCCTGCCTGTAGCTCTACTGGTTTCAGCTGGCCTGCAGGAAAGTACCTTGAAAAAACCACTCCCAATACGTTCTTTTCCCAGCTAAGGGTAACAGAAGTGACAATGACTACATGATGTCAATGAGATATTTATAACCAGCCTATTAACTAATCTAAAGGGCAGCCTCATTCATGTGGTTCTTGCACACTTCCAGCCTGTTTCCCAGGCTGGGGCTAAAGACTTCCACTCAGCTAGAACGGGTTTGGTATGAAGAGTAAATCAGAGTTAATCCAAGCCTAAGCACCCCCCACTTCCCTGCTTGCCTTCAACCCACACTGTGAATATGAAGCAATTTCGGGCTCACTACATGGTTATAGTCATGTTCAAACACCAGTGAGGGAGTATCAACTAATCTTTGGTTTTAAATCAGCTCCTTCTACACATAGCTACAGTTCCACTGTCATGTGAAGATCTGGTTTTCATGCTGCAACCATTCCAGTGTCACTCAAAGAAGCCAGAGGGAACAGTCCAGAATTTATCAGTATAATTTTAGTGTGGGTTTATATTTGGGCCTGACCTGTCTCTTCTAATCCGCATTTTATTATCTAGGACCATTTTCTGCCAAGCTGCATTTATTTCATGAAATACATAAATTTTTCATAGATTTCGTTCATGATCCTTTCTGACTGGCTGGATTCATAAGTGTTCAAAGTAATTCAAGTCAGGTGGCTCTACTTTGTAGGTTCTCTCTTTTTCAGGTGAAGATGGACACTAGTAAGAGCTATTGATACTCTGGTGAGAAAGGGATGGCTCAGGTGTGCAGCAGAGACACCCTGGGCTATCAGAGCACAGCATGTCTCCATACAGAAAAATGGCTACTGTCTCTCAATGTCTTTCCTAGAAAGTTGATTATGGAAGAAGTCCTGGGTTTTACAATCTGGACCCCAGTTCTGTAAGAAAAAGAAAATCAGGCTGAGAAAGGAACGACAAATCCTGCAACATCACTGTTCAAACCAAGAGGATGCTAGGGTGAGATGAGCTTTGAAGGTCTTCACAAAATATTTTTATTTCTCAGAGTGCAATATTCTCCATTCCTGGGTGTGTTTGAATTACTCCTGCCATGGCCCTGGCCCTGCTAGAAACCAGAGGGTCTTTGGATTCAGATTCAAGGGTCTTTGAAGTACACAGGCATTTGTACCCCATTCATAATGTATTAAGTGAAAAGCATATAAAAAATGAAGATGTTAAAAGTTTGGAAGAAGTGAGCACAGAAGAACATACAGCAGGAGAAATCCCATGTACAAATAGCATGCTGAGGTTGGAAGGGATCTCTGGAGTTCTCCTTTTCTATGTTTCATGTGTATTATAGGAAATAATTCAGGAGCTCTTACAGAAAGAACTTTTTAGGTGGTGGCAACAAATAAATCACAGTAGATGCTTTTCATGGGAGTCTGAAAATGTGCTAGTGGTTACATTTGGGAAAAGAGTTTGCTAAGATAACCACAGAGATCCTAAAATATTAATAGAACATGACAATAAGAGAGTTGCCATGTTAGAGCTCATTTTGCTGGACAAGCAAATATTCACTGCAGATTTAGAATATTTATGCTTGCCTATCATTGATCATGATTGGGTTAAATATATTTGACCACAGAACGGCTACTAATCAGCGTTATATTTTATCAAACTTTAAATAGCAATGTTTTAACGTTTAAACCAATTGGCATCATTATAGACTGGAATGTATATATAGAGCAAGAAATGCTTTTAAAAAAGCACATGAGGAAATGCTTAAGAACTAGTTCTTGGATGCTAAATAAAGCACTGTGATTGAGAAACCATAAGAAATGTGATTAAAAAGAAAAAGATGCAGAGAGATAATTAAATCCTCAAAACAAATATTTAAAATCTGAGAAAAAAATATTTTAAAAAGTCAGTTATAGTTTTTAACTTTAGAAAGGAAGGAGAGAAGCAAAAACTGAAGGAATCAATCACCCATCATCAGTGAATGACCACGAAATGTTACCAGTCACAGTGAACGACCACTGGAATTCAAAACTATAATAGAGCTCTTAAAATAAAGAACAAATTGGGGAAAAAAATACCCTCTGTAAGTCTCAGATCCATCACAGGATATTGGTGATGGACTGTAAAGAGTAACAGAAAAAAAAAAGGTAGAACTCTTAATTTGGTCTTATATTGGAAAAAAAATGCATTGAAATACTCTGTTGACAAATTTGTCATTCTCAGTAAAACATGAGCAAAAGTGTTTATAAAAAGCTATACTTAAATGCTTTTGAGTCAATAAAATGTAGGTTGATTTATATCAGTGGTGAAGACACATGTATTTATCACCAGTGCGTATTTAGTTGGGAGTAGTGTCACAACAGAAATAATACTCTGCATGTTCCTACATCTAATATTGTTAATTAGAATAATGGAATCATAAAGTAGTTTGTGTTGGAAGGGACCACAGGAGGTGGCTCATGCTCCAAGCAGGGCCAGCAGTGAGGTCAGACCAGGTTGCTCAGGGCTTTTCCCAGCCAGGTTTCACAGTCCCCAAGGATGGAGCCTGCCCAGCCTCCCTGTGCAGGACCTGCCTGTGCTCATGGAAAAGTTTCAGTGCCCAGCCTGAAACCCTCTCATTTCAGTTCCTGCTGAGCTCGGCTGCCTCATCTCCTCCCCTCCCCACGGGCTCTGGGGTGTCTGTGAGGTGCCCCCAGAGCTGTCTCTGCCCAGGCTGGACCAGCCCCAGCCTCTGCTCACAGGGCCAGGCTCCAGCCCTGAGCGCCGCAGGGCTGAACTGGCTGCGGTTATCGGCGCCTTTCTGCACTGGGGACACCAAACTGCTGCTGCCCAGATGTGCTCTGACAAGGAGTGCTGGGCAGGGTCCTGCCCCGAGCTCCTCGCTGGGCTCCTGCTGTTACAGCAGCCCCAGATGCTGCTGCCTGTCTGCTACCAGCTCCTGCCCAGCTCACTGTCCTGGACCCCCATCCTCAGATCTGTCCTCAGCCTGTATGATTGTAAGAGATTCTCTGCTTTTGGTTTCCTGAAATTCATAAGGTTCCTATTGGTCCATCCCTCCAGCCTGGGCAGGAGGCTCTGAAAAACATCCCTTCAATGGACAGTATTGGCTGGCCACCAGCAATCTGTATTATCTGCAAACCTGGTGAGAGTGTGTGCGCTTTACAGCCTCTTCCACGTAACTGAAGCAGGACAGGTCCTGGGACAGACTCTGTGGTAGCTACCCTGTAGCATGTTCCAGGCAGAAAAATGATCCCCTGACCCTGAGACTCTGAGCCTGACCATCCACCCGGTTCATTACAGCTCTAATTGTCCACCCATTCAGAATGAGACATTGCAGGAGAGTGTCAAATGTTCGTTTGTTCACATGTTTTTGATAGCATTTCAGAAATTCATTCAGGTCATGATGTCATGTCATTGTTTAGTCACAACTGAGTTTAAGGTAATCCCAAGTACTTCCCTTCCCTGACACATAACCTGGCTTCTGAACAGAAGGCTTCTGGTTCACAATTTTGGTTTTAAGATTTTTAATCTGCACCAGAACTTCATACCTCCATAGGCCATGGCCTCAGGTATCCGTCGGTCACAAAGAGCAATTTAGGACTGAGTTTTTGGTACTTCATGGTACACAAGCAGTATTCCATGGCAAAGGCATGCTGTGACCAGAGTAGTCTTTGCCCATTTTTCCAAGGATGTATCTCTCCTCACACATCTTTTTCTCTGTAGAGAAAAAGCTCTACATTTCGTCCAGAATTAAGTTACTTGAGCAAAAGTCCTAGAATCTTCACCCAATACACCTAGAAATCATTCAAGGAATGCTCATGATAAAACCAAGGACTCTACTAATGACACAAAGACTTGGTATTATTAAGATGGAATGGAACAGAAAGCGATGTAAAGGGAAAAGATGATACCTCCTTAAAAGTATTCTCTTTGTGGAGTATATGAGTATTAGTTGAGTGCTTTGTTATCTACTGATTGTTAATACAGTACCTTCCAGGCAATGTTTTATTATTTTTACTTTTTCCATTACTGACCCTGGCTTCTGTTCTATTCTTCTGCATTCCACGAGCATTCCTCTGGGTAATGAACATTATTGGACTAGATTTATAGTGACAGTGACCTACAAGTCCTGCTGATGGAAAATTCATTATGGGTTGGGATTAGTTGCTAATCTTTGGAATTATTAAAACTATACCACTTGGACATTCTTGGTTTTGTTTTAATTGCCAGAGTTATGAACAAAGGGCACGGCCAGTCTAGCATCTGGTGTATGTGTATAATTTCTTATGAGCATTGACAGACAAATAAATAGGAGCTATTTTCAAAGTGACCTTCTCCTTCCATCCATATTAGAATGTTCTGACAAAATTTATAATTGACTGAAGTCTTTTTATAGCAGCAATGAGCACAATGAGCGGGGACAGAGTTTCCAGGCTGCCAGGTCTCTGCTCAGTGTCCTGCCATGGCTGTGGCTCCAGCTGGGCTACACCCGATCAGGGTAGCGCCTGTGCTCTGGCAGAGTGCAAAGACTCAGCAGCCTCCCTCCACTGTGGGGATTTGACTTCACAGCGGATAGCGTTTCTAGCTGGAATAACGATGTCATGGAAGTGTCTCATAAACCCCAGCTGGCCACATAGCCTAATGTTCACAGAATGGAGAGGAGATTAAGCCATCGGCAGTAGTTAATGGACAATTTATTTCTAAATTCTAGAAAAATCCTTATTGTTCTCTCCATCATACATTACTAAATGATATTGATTTTTAATACAGTTTACCATTGTTGATTCAGCCTATGGTAAGAAACCAGATTCATGATAAAGATTTAACCTACATTGTGACCTGTATTGTCCCTTCCTGGGAACTACACCAAGTGAAACAACTTCTTGCTACTTCACAAACCCCCTTGAGTTCCTGAGGGCAATGAAATACGTTCCTTACAGTCCCTGGAAGACTGAACAGTGTAATAGGAACAGTAGCCATTTGCCACAAAAAATAGAAAACATAGGACAGGAAGTAGATTGCAATTTAACCTCTTTTTTTGTTCCTTATTCAATGTCTTGACATTCCTCTGAAAGTATCTAAGGACTACAATACCATCCAAGAGGATACCAATGTGGAAAGAAAAGGGAATTTTTTATTTATTAAAAAAAAAATCACTCCTTGGTAATATGCCAACCTGAGACATAACAGAGGGCAGTCAGTTGTAAAATCATTAACACTCAAAGTGACTTGGTCGATAGGATAGTTTGAATGACAAATGTCACTGCATTCCTAATGTACTCCTAGTGACCTACACATAGACACATATCTAATAATGTGTCAGATTAGGCACTTCACCAGCATTCAATTACCTAGGCACAGAGAAAGAAAGTGGAGCAGAAAAAATGCATTTAATATTAGCTAAGATTGATTTGGGGTAGGTACTGCAGCACAAATATTCTATAAATGTAATATTATCACATGATCTCTTAAGATGTTTTAATAACTACTCAGAGAGATTGTGTATTCCTCTCCTCTGGAGACATTCAAAACCCACCTGGACACGTTCTTGGACAACCTGCTCTCAGTGAGTCTCCTTTAGCAGGAGCATTGCACTGGGTGATCTCCAGAGGTCCCTTTCAACCCCAACCATTCTGTGACTCTGTGAAGAGTTCAGAAGTAGTGGTTTGATACAGCTGTAAAATATTGGCAGGAACTGTGGACACAAGGACATGTGGACTTGGCCTCAGAGTAGGCACTGTGTGAAGAATTTGGGCTCCAGCTCTACTCCCAGCCCACAGGTCTGGGGGATCTTTGCTTCAACCCCTCTGCCTGCAAGAAATTGGAATGATCAATCAGATTGCAAAAGCCTGGAGCAAATGGCACTAGGCAAGGTTGAAAGGCTGGCATTTGATGACATTTTTGCATTTGTAGTGGCTACTGAGAAAGGACAAGAGCAGCAGGTAAGGAAGCAAGCCAGGTGCTTTCTCAGGACACCCCAGATGGCAGTATGTGTCATGTCAATGATGTCAAGAGAACATATATTTCCCATTTCACAGGAAAATCATTCTTCCAGGCAATTTTTGCTACCTGATGTTTAATTGAAGTCCAGATTTTTCACAAGGTAAGAAAATTACTTTTGTTACTGGGTAAAAGTAATTATTTAGAGAACATAACCCAAAAAGTTATTTTAAATATATGCATTTTGTATATTTCAAAAGACTTCTGGCAATTCTTGACCATAAAGTAGTAAGTAACAAGCCAGAAAAATATGTAAAAAATGGAAAGATTAAAAGTAGTTCTTAGAAAGTAAATCACTTGCCCACATATAGAAAAAAAAAAAAAAAAAATCAGTGAGAGACTTTTTGCAGGCAACCCCATGGAGATAAAGTAAGAAGCTCTTCAACTGCACCAGGAAAGTTAATGTTAAAAGACATATTCCAAGCTAGGCTGTATTTTTTAAAGTAAAGGCTTTTGTTAAATCTTTTTCAAGTGGACACAAAATTAATACAACCAGGAGTTTATAGTTTGCCCTTACAAAAGGGACAGGCTTTGTCTATACGTAGCAGAGGAAGATGAGAGTTGAGAGCCTTACTCAGCAGCACAATTCCTGCCTTTCTGTAAAAAAGCAAGGTAATTTTGCAACTTTTTTGTGAAGTATTTTACCTGCTCCTGTGCTTCCACCTATTTTACCTTGTCAAAAGAGAATTTCTTTTTTTGTGGAAAATTTTCTCAGAGCTATTGTTCCCAGAATTTCTAACTATGCGTCCCTAATACTGACACACAGAGGTTACACCACTCTGAAACAAAAGAGGGTGGGCACCACCTGTTGTGGTGGTGTTTGTCTCTGAATAGCCTGTAGAGGTAGAGGACAGGGAGAGACAGATGTTTGGGCTGGCACATGGGACACACTGAAGAGAACTAGACTTTGCTGGGATTTTTAACTGTTATACTGATAACAGTCAGAAAACAAAGGTCAGAATAGATGGTGGCTGAAAAGGACCAGGTCTCTTTGGTTTGCTTTCATTTTGTGAGGAAAACATACCGTTTGTACAATCAACCACAGCATTCAACAATGGACTGGCAAGAGATGAGTCACTAAAATGAATAATCCTTTATAATCTCTATGAAAAACATCCTGTTAGCATTGCCATATTCTAGGAATTGTTATAACAGGAGCAGAAAAAGGATTAAGTGCTTAAACCTGTCCCATCAGTACATGTTTATTGGAGTAGAATCTCTGTGTTGGTAATGAGTCTTTACTTCTTACAAAAACAAGAGACTATTTCTATTCTGTGTTTCTTTTCCTCTGCAACAAACCCTCTACAACCCACGAATAATATGGCTATTTAAAAAAAAATTAAAATCTAGATCAAGTCAGAGCACATGCTGAGGATGACATAAAAATAAGGATCACAAGTTCACCAAGATCATAACAGAGCCTGATTTCAATGCCTTTCAATAAGAGTATTACACTTCTGCCCAAATCATACAAAGATTATGAATCATGTAGACTCACTGCTGTTCTTCTGTGCTTTGCAGCACAATGCTGTGCCTCTTTCAAAAGGTGAGTGATTCTAGGAACTTATTAAAATATGTAGCATGTTCTGGGTAGCATAAGGCTGGAGCCTGTGTTTTCAATACCAAATGCAAAAAGGCTGTGAGCTGTGCTTCATGAAAAAGCTCTCCAGCTACCTGACAGGAACTATTAGTCTCATGAGCTATGAAAATTGCTAGAGAAGGCAGATGACTACCTTGTTTTCCCCACAATACTTAAAATGGCAAGTGCTTGCTAAAATATTTAGTGTTAATAGAAACTGATGACAAGCCTTTACTGGTCTCCTTTCCAGAAGTGAGAGTTCAAGAAGATTACTTCCTTTCACCGCCTCTGTCACATCAAGGTATCTGAAAGATATTGAAGGTGATACAATATAGAACCCACGGAGACATCCTCAATTAATCTCAAATACATTGACAAGGCTTTATCATCAACAGGTGGCCCAGCAGTGCTCATTTTGAAGGTGTCTTTTAAAATATATCACGAGGTGCTCAGGCCTCACCATCTCTTCTCCCATGGACTAACAGTGACTTGAGCAGAAGCAGAATAGGGTAACACCAGCTGTATTTGCAGGGTAGTGCAGCTGCTGTGTTTTTAAATCAAGGACCTTGGTCATATCCCAGGCACGGAGAAAATTTACCCCACAATATATCATCAGTCCTAATGCCCTGACTGCCCACACCATGAACAGGCTGGAGCTCATGACCAGATTGTCTGCCTTCTTCTGTTTTGGATTTTTTTGGGTTTTTTGTTTTGTTTTTTTTTTTTGTGCTGGGCTTCTTCCCAAAAGCAAACAGGTTGGGGAGGGAACAGTCTGTACCTGTACCTCCCTTCAAGGTGGAGCTGAGCCAGAGCTCACATTTGCCTAGAGCTCTCCAGCTCTTGGCACATCTTCCACCTTCAATGAATAATTAAAAACAACTGAGCAAGACTCATTACAGATTAGGTTCATCCTTGTGTCAGATGAATTTCAATAATGTTTGTGACAAGCAGTAGAGATGATGGGTTAATAGTCCTTAGAGGTAAAATATATATAAAATAACTGTTGATTTAATGTGTTGTGCATTGTATTTATTATTTTAATATGTCTATTTAGAGATATAATCCATAGTAAGAATCTCACCTGAACATAGAAGATATGTTTATTATTCTGATAATAAGAAGCTACAGATATGGACAAGAACTGTGCTTTATTTTTTTTCAGTAAGTGGTAACACAGCTTGGGTTGGTGAACTGGTTTAGGCCCAGATGAAAATTAAGCACCATTAAGCTTCCCACTCCACACTACCCCCCCTCTCCCCTTCATCTTATTAATTAGAACTGTTTTAGTACTCCAGTCCTGACAGCCCAGTCAATCCCACCACACAGCTATGCAAATGTGTCAGGCCTTAATGCTTAACATTTTTTGTACCTACATTCTTATTGAAAAAATAGCTCCAAATCTCCCTTTTTTGAGGTTATAAAGGACTTCACTGGATGATTTTTTAAGGTCAATTTACATCCAGTTTACTAAGATCTTTCTCTATTAAATAGCAAGAGTTTCTAATCACCTCCTTGAAAGTCTATGAAGGAGTTTTAACCATCTCATCTTGGAAAAAGGACTGCTAGGATGGGTCAAAGAGGACACTTGTAAAAGTCCGAATGTCAGGATACCTGGTTATGCAGAATAATCTCTCCTAGTGATTGTTTCTCCTTTTATATTGACTCTTCCTGGAGCCCAAAGAAAAAGAAAGTAAGTGATAAGCTATATTTCCTGAAAAAATACCTTGCCTAGTTTCACTTATGATTAATTTGTTTTGGAGGCTCTGCTATGAATACCATGTCACTGATTTTTTCCTTCTTCAGGAAAGTGAATGAAAAGACAGAAAGTGACTCTCATCAGGTGACTTTCCTTAAGTTAATTGACATCTTATGTACAATACCCACATATCTGATTCATCTGTCATTTTAAAACTACTGCAACACTTCAGCATCTATGTAAAGATGTACTCATTAAAAAGTCTAGCAAGTGCAATGAAATAATCAAAACCTAAACAAGTTTTCATCACCATTCAGGAGTGCCAGACACTTAAGGAGACCATGACTCAGCAGGGACAGACCTGGTCCAGAAGTTTAGAACTGACTTCCTGTCTAACTAACAGCAAGTCACCTCACTTTCACACGACAAATGACATTTATTTGTAAACGTAAATGACTCAGAAATACATGAAAACAAAAAACCTTGTATATCAGTTTATTCTAAGTAAAGGTTGAAGCCAGTAGGTACTAAGCTCTTCTGGGTTCATTGTATAACGAAGTACATAAACATAAATTTTGTCTGAGTTTTTCACATTCATATGTTTGTAGCTAACATAGTTTTGTTCAGGAAGCAGATTGTCAATTGTCAGAAGTGTATGCAACTATGTAAAATTAGATTCACAAGAACCCATAGGAATGATAAGAATGTCCTTTGCTGAACCTTGGTGCTGAAGACTTGGCCACATGTGAAAGGAGGTAGATGATCTTACACATTCCTCTCCACTGCTGCCACATGATGAGTTAATATTTGATTAGACAGAGCTGTATCTATGACACCTGTTCACCAGGGAGACTAGGACAACAACTGATGTAATCTACCTTATTATATACTTAATGATAGAGGAGAAGCGCTGCTTTTTCAGCTTCCCACGTCTGCTTTTCATTTCCTCTCCTACACATTCCTGAGGGGTCATGTTCAGTGCCTTGCAAGAACAAACAAACAACTACAATATTTTTTTTTCCTCTCTCTCTCTCTCTCTCTCTGTGATTCTCTGCAATTTGCTTGATAGAGGAGAAAAACTTTTAAAATTTCCTTTCTACACTGTGTTTCTGGGAAGAAAACTACTTCTTGAAAAGAGTTATTGATATACCTGTATTGGCAAGATTTCTCTGATAACAATAGGAGAGTACAGAAAATACCCAAAAAATGTTTTGGTACCAAGGCTAAATGGAAGAGCCATAATTTTCATAGTGGTGGTTCACAAAACTGGCTGATGCTTTCAGATCCTCCTCACAAATGTCCTCTCAAGACAACCTTGCCCTTTTAGTAGGACCTACTAAATTTTTTAGGTCAGTTCTCCAAAAAAAGCAAGTGGCTGTTAAGTGCCACTTTGCAGGAGCTCCAAAGCTCCTCATCCAGCAGATTCCCAACTATTGTCCCAGTTGTTTGTACCTGTGATTCCCAGGTCGCAGTGACTTCTAGAAAACATGCTTCTGGTTTGCACCAGTAGCAATCCCAGTAATCTCTGCAATCTGAATACAATTTTTTATTTCAGATTTATATTGCTGTGTTCAAAAGACTCTTTTTTTCAATTCAGCCATTACAACTTCTGTACCTTTCCTGCTAAGAAATCCTGACCTCCACAGGGAATCCGTCAGATTCTCACATAGCTATAGGTGATTATAATATTTCAGATATTTTCTTTCTTACTATGAGTAGCTGTTGTTGTAAAGTGAATATATAATCCAGGGAATAATTTCTCAAATTTCCATTTCCAGTATTTTTCTTCCCATTTTAAAGAGGTCATCATCTTTCCCTGAGATAAGATTTGCCTTTGAAGAGAGGGGAAGGAGAAATGCAGTGGGGGTTTCTTTGTGGCTTTTTCTGGACACCAGAACTTCTTTTCTTTTCAATGTAGTTTTTTTGTTGTTTTTTTTTTTTTTAATTGGGAAAAGAAAGACTGAGAATTAGACAGGGTGTATCTTTCATTGCCCTGGGCTAGGTCCTTTCCTCAGTTCAGGCACAGTGCCAAAAGGCCTGGATAGTATTAGCTTTGAACAGAGACAGTTGACAGCTCCCAACTGATCAAAGGTAGCAAAAAATAATCTGTGAAAAAGTTGTAGTCTGTCAACGTGGAAATGAGAGCAAATGCCAATTTTGTTTGCAGATGTTGAGCTACCAGGAGTGTTCATTCACTTCTGTCTGGTACTCACCTTCTTACTGCCCTGAGTTCCCAAAAACACTGCAACGCATCCAGGCCCGGGAAGTAGGAGGTGGATCTCAATAAAACTCTAAAACCACGTGTACTAAGACTGCCCTGGGAATCAGTGCTTCTGTGGGCATTTCCAGACACTTCATTGTAAGCGGTACACAGAAGCAATTCTTGACATGGGATTCATGTGACTGCATCTCAAGTCCCTAAGATTTTGTTGACACTTTGATCACATCTCTCCAACAAGTTCATATCCAAAATTAGGCTGGAAAAAATGCTGCTATAATTATTTAGAGGAAACAGGAAGACGAGAACATCTTCCAGTGCCAGCTACTATGCCCACAAAGATAACAAAAGCTTTGGCAGAAGGTAACACCGGGCATGTTCTCGCACTCTTCACTTTGAACCTCTTCCAGGAACCAATGGTGAGAAATGAGCACTATGGTGCAAGACTGAGGGGAACATTCTAGCAAAAACACACCACGCGTTACACTGGTCGAAAAGCTGTGCACTGGGCATAACAAAACCGTTTGATCAATGCTCTTTAGACTGTTTTACAAGGACTTTCTCTCCCACCCAAGCCATTTTACATGTTTATTTACTACAGTGTAAAATCGTGCTTCATGGGGTTGAGATGACAAATGAATCCTGCCACAATTCTGCATGAAATCTAACATGTTTTCTTAGGCGAGACAGGAGTTGACAGAGCATCAAATGATTATATTCCATCTATAACTTTCACTCTGTCAAGTCTTCTGTCCTCTGCACACCAATTATAACAAATACAGCTGACTGCATATAGCCAGAGGGGAAAAAAAGGCAGTTCTGTAACATATGTAAAAGATTCAGATTTTTTTTTAATCTTTTCAATGTTTATACTGTTCTCTGGTTTGAAGACAATAAAAACCTGAGAAGGAATATACCTTTAAAAATCAACACTGAAAAGTAGGTAAAGCATATTCAAGTCTGAGTATCATCCTCTTACTGTGGGAGCTGAAGAGAGAAGGTGGTGTCAGTAAGCCTGACTGGGTAAAATATCTTACAATAGAAGCATTCCTGTGTTCATGAGAAGTAGTAGTGATTTATCCTCCCACAGGTATTAACACCTCAAGCAACACAACAAGCTTACTGTTTGCCAGAGAGAAATAGCCAAAACCCACACACTCCCCTCTGCATTTTTTTGAAGGGCTTTCCTCTGACACTATGAAGAAAGAGAATTGTTTAAAGATTACACTTGCAGGAAAGTTTTTTGAGGTTGTTTTGTCAGCACATCTTTCACAAAGAACATGTGTTTCTTATTCAGCTGTTAGTGCTAAAAGTAAGTTTGTGTATTATTTTTTGTTTATAATTAGGCTGTAGAGACATCATCACCAATATTACAAATTCACAATCATTATCCATTTCATACTATATTTTTACTAATGGATGGGTGGAATTATTTCCTTCACTCTGCCATCTTCCATCTGAAACTGACAGGCTGAACACTTGCATGAAGCCACTGGATACTTTTTTTCTTAATAATGATTAATTATACCCCAGACCATCCATCACTGGTCTCAGCATTTGTCTGAGCTTGAAATATGAATTTAAAGATCCACCCTGGTTTCTCATGTTCTCACCATTACCTAATTCCAAATGTGAAGATCATAAGAAAGGTAATTTCTATATGAAGAGGTGAAAATGCAGTGGGCAGCACATCACTGCCATGACATGACCAGCAGAGAGAAAAAAGCTCCACTGCAACCTCTGACAAACCAGAAGTCCCAGTGCAAGCATAGCCAACCACCTCTACAGATTAAGGGATGTGGATACAGGCAGATACTAAGATTGCTGTCATTTCAACTAGTCAGTGATCTTTCTTTGTGCCAGGTGCTGTATTTTCTATTTAGTTGGTTCTCTGAGATCCACAAGCCTGGATCCATGTTTATGTTTCACTTTATGCAGTTAGTGCAGATTATTACAGATTTGTAAAACATGGAAGATAGGAAAGGAATTCTCAAAAAGTCATGCAGCTTTACAATTTCAGTCACAAAAAATACAATCACTTTTCTAGGAGTCTAGTATGGGGATACTGACCTCAGGAGTCCTGTTACATAGAAAAAGTATATTTCATCCAGTAAGTTACCACTATGAAATGGGTAAGAGATACACTTAAAAACTGAACATACATTTATCCGAAAAGACACGCAGGCTAAGACATAATTTGCTTCAAAATATATATTGGATCATTTAATTATATTATATTTTATTTTGCAGTATGTATAGAATTTTTTTTTTAATTCAAAACTGCTCCAGTCCTATTTCAAAAGAAAATTCTTGGTGACTAGAACATGTCAAAATAGGGATAGAGACATGGGAAAAAAAAATCATCTATTCAATAGGGTCATGTTAGCAGATTAGAGACCGAGGTATTAGTGTAAAGTTGTCCGTCCCAGTGTTACCACAAAGAGAGCAAGGGCACCACCTGCTGTTTTAGAAATGTATTTATTTGGAACATGACAGCGACTCTTCAAGTACTGCACTCAAAAATTTTCTCCTGAAATTGAAGTTTCTGCAAGACGATTTGAATAACTGATGAGTTCTCCGTTGCCTCCTGACACAAACGGTATTGTAGCCACAACGCCGGCCATAAATGCCTGAACACAGGGCACTTAAGAGGTTTTTGAAAGCAAGGCAGTGTTTCACATGGGCTCTTCCTCACCCAGGGCATCAAAACCTAGAGTTCATTTCAGGAGATCTGACTGATATTCAATAAGCACCAAAAGGTTTAATGACTGATTTAAGAAGAAATAGCATCTTTAGCATGAGAATGCTTTAGGTCATTATATAAGCTGGAGCTTATGGAATAAATAATTACTGTTAGATAAAGAAGACATCAAACTACAGTTCAAGCAGTTTCCAAAAATTTTCAAAGGACTTTGTTTCCAAATGCTCCCAATTGAGAAGACAGGGGTTCATACACACCCAGCTGACTTAAACATACATGAAGGACTTTGTAAACAAAACTGTCTGGCAGTTCTAAGACAATTTGAACATAGAAAATTAAACCCCTAGATGACCAGGAGATAAACTGTAGAGTGTGAGCAGCAGATTGGATGCTCTGGGTCAGTGAAGACTGAATTTTGGCAGTTTTTCCTAGATGCCACAAGGAATCACCTTATAGTCTTCTTCTCTTCTTCTGGATATCAAGAGTCCCTTAGGAAACCCCTGCACGAGGCTGCTCAGGCATAATCAGACTGTTTTATTTTATAGACTAGCAAGGAACTTCCATGAGGACTGTCTTTTACAAATAAAATTATCATTTGTCAGAACTTCCATGAAAGTTAAGAATCATTGCTTAATGAAATGGCCAATTTCTATGCAGGAACCTTCAGGCGTTTGGTCAGAGAATGTCCTGAAGGTTTTTAATTGAAAGCCAAGTTCAAAACAAATGCAGCAGCCATAGTGTCCTCACAAATTTTGGAAAACAACATGAAACTTTAGTAAATTATGTGCTTTTGCCAAGGAAAATGATAGCATGGCCCATTTCCTCTTCAAGCAGAGCCAAGATTCACCTTGCCCACTTACAAGCAAAGTTATATGAGATATTTTAATTTTTATTCTGTATAATTCAGTTCTGTTTGTGCATGAAAAATTCAAAGGGAAAGTGAAAAATGTGCATAATTTGATCGATTCCCATGAGCTGAGATGAAGCTAGCAGATTTTTATAATGTGCTCCTATCAAATACATTTCAGTGATAAGCTTCTCATGGTTCATCTCTCAGTTTCAGCTCTTACAAGATTACAACAGAGGTGTCAGTACAGTGCCCTATTTCCCCCTTCAGAAGATGCTTTGTACATCTGCAAGATGTGCAAAACAAAAATCATCTAGGATTGCATCAAGCTTGTGCATTTATTGGTGACTTATTAAAAATTAATTCATTGCTGTAAATGAATGCTAATAACAAATTAGTAAAAACATCTTCCTTTCTTCTGGTTTTTTTTACACAAATAGTTTTATTACAAACTTGAATTTTTAAGAAATACACATGTAAGAAATTACACAAAGGCCTTGGCATTTGCAAAAATCTTTTGGTATTTTCATGGTAATAGTCCATAAAACATTTTTGGACACAGACGTGCTCAAACAATGGTATCATTGCATAGAAATTCTTTAGAAATATTTCTGAGGCCACTTTGAAGAATTTTTTTGGCACAATATTAACAAAATTAAGGCCTTATACTTTTCAAAATCAAGTCATTCAGTGTGTGAGTAGTGTTTAAAACCCTGAAAAATATTAAATACAGAATAAAGACTATAAGCTCAAAGCAGGATTTACTATTATAAACACAAATAACTAGTAACCTGGGTTCAGTCTCTGCAACTTCAGCATTGAAATGGCTATGTAAAATTAACATTTCACATCATATTTTGGTATTTAACACCTAATTCATGACACTGAAAAGAAGAAAATTTTGTAAGCTTCTTTTTGAAATTATAAACTCAGAGCTTGATTAGCCTAATGGTTGATATCTATATAAATTACTAAAATATTTATATATATATTTTTCTTGACCATTGCTGGATCATTCTTTATTCCACAGGAAAGTTTGTTCTACTGCACAAAGAAGCTGCATAGTACCAACATAGCAGAAACACTTACTTGCCTATTTGTGAAGCCAATTTGGCAATCTCTTCCAGATCTAGACCCATTAATACTGACAATGCTAAAGGCTACAAACAGAAGCAAAGGTTTGCAGGATGCTGCTCTATGTTGTGAAAAGATGGTTACGTGTTGCTTAACCACAGTCTGTAATCCCAAACCTCTTTTTTACATTAGTATTTCTTTGTACAAGAACAATAAGTACATACCTAAGAGTCTGGGATTTTAAGACACCTAGATAACGGTAACAAACTTATCTGGGGAAGAAAAATGAATCTAAATATATAATACAAGAATGAAAAAAGGGGGGTCAAACAGTATAAGGCAGAACTGCATACCTCCTAGCACCTTTGCATTTTTTTTCTGGATAAATGCTGACTTTTTATTCTATCAGTGCATTGCATTTATATAAAAAATACATATACTTTGATCAAAAGTGCCATTTGGCATGTCAACATTTGAAGCTTATCTTTGTTGTCTCTTTTCTTCTTTAGCAAGGACAGGGCCAGTAAAGCAGTGTGTGTTAGTTATGCAAGTTCCTAAAAGGCACTTTACTGTTTTCATATTGGACAACAATGAGGTACATATGATATATGTCTAGGCTTCATTGCTGTTAAACAAATAGCACCATATTGTGTGAAATTAGTTGAAATTCAAAAGTCATTATGTTTTTCTCATACAGACTTGACAACGGCTAACATTTGAGCGTAGATCCCCGGCTTTCAAAGTTGAGGGAGTTGGTTTCCTATTGAAAAGAAAGAAATTAAAAGGCCCATTAACAATTTTCAGGTTTATGATTGACAACACTAACTTTGAATTCAAGTCTCTCTTCCAGCCTATGCTGAATCAAAAAGGTGTTCCTAAGTTCTCCAGTGTGTAATCACTTCCAAGTTTGGTCACAAACTATCCTAAGATTAGTTTTAAACATCGCATACTTACAATTAACTGAAGAATTCAGTTCTTTCGTGAGGCATAACATGTCCTTAACCTAGAACACCATCTGTTACAGAAGGACCCTTAAACCATCTTCTAAAACCATCTAGAATTTGGGTAATAAAATAAAATTGGGCAAAGTACCTAAATTCTGTTTATGAGTTTCTGCTAACTCTTGTGACTTTAAAGACAAATGAAAAGCTGGCAAAGGAAATTATGTGATGTCATACAGAAGCACAAACCAAAGCCTTTAGTCTCTAACTTGTCATAAAGAATTACTCCTAGCAACTAGAAATAAATAATTTTCAGACAAAAGTGTGCTTGCATTTAATGGTTTCATTAAAAAAAAATTATGAGTGTACAGGAAATTGAGGAGTATTTGTGATTTATGATAGAAGGGCAGGTCCCCTGATCTGGGTTTATTTTATTAATTTGAGGCATGGTTTGTAGCCAGAAAAGGATGTGAAGCTGAGAGGTCTCTGGGTAGGACTTGAGAAATGGAAACAGCTGTAGTGCTCAGTCTCAATTATTTTCTGATCAGCTTTCCTCTTTCCTAGGGATCCAGGGTTTACCCCAGTGGTGGAATGGTCTTGGTGGTAGTTTTTCTGGTTGATTAGATTATCACAGCCCCAGTGATCAAGTCCCAGTGCTCAATATTTCTGCCTACTCCAATGACAACTATCTGATAAACAAACAGGGAAAACTGGCTAAACAACCTGCTTTGTTCTGAGATAGGCAAGGCAGAATTCACAGATCTAGAAGACATGAAGAGATGAAGGGTAACAGCAGCAGCAGTCAGGACTATGGTGGAAGAGGGTGATTCCTTGCTCTCCAGAGGAATGTCTGCTGACCAGCTAAGCTATGCAGACATGGGAACTGATCTATGTGCTAGCATATTAATAACATTCATATAGAACAAATTAGTCTGTGTTGACAAATACTTATGTGCAGGAAAGCAGAACAAAGCCTATTACCACCAGCTGCATTTTACTCAAATGTACTTCCTCTAACATTAGGGAACGGTAAATAATTGTTCAACTCACCTAGTTTAACACCTGTACCAATTGCAAGTGGTTCTATTAAATGTTAACACCATTATGGGAAATGTTATATTCTAATCTAGTTTCAATCAGTATGTCAGCCTATCCCAGCTACCACTTGGTGAATACAACCTCAAATGTAGTGGAATTGTGAACATTGTTAGATTATTCTGAAAATAAAAATACACGGTACAAATGACACATGGCAAACACTAACTGATGATACATTTACTAATTCCCCTAGAAGCTACTATTATTTTTTTCTTTCTGTTACGAAAATAGTTAACTACATAAATTAACTGAGCTGGTGGACAGCCAATACTTGAACCTGTATTACATTCAAAAAAAAACTTCTTTTGTTCAGTGATAAAGCTCAACTGAGTCTCAAAGAGTGATAAATAAATCATGAACTTACTTGAACATCTCATTCCTTTCTATAGTGGCAAGCCAGAAGCTGTAAGCATTTGCATAATAATTGCAGGTGCCCCGGCCATGGCATTCAATGAAGGGAGCGCTGCGGAACTCCTCTAGGCAGGAACCAGGGGACGCCAGGGCCTGGCCAGAGCCCTCTGCACCAGCGCTGGTGTGCTAGGAAAATGCAAAAGCATTGGTCAGAGAGGGACTCTTTACCTCTTCTGCTACATCTTTAATGAACTCTCGCACAAATATTTTGTCACACTTCTCTCCTTGTCCTCTGTTCTGTCCATCTGCTGTTCTGTTGCTCAGCGCAAGGAGGAACAAGAAGGTGGAGCTGAAAGCTCCAGAGATGGCATTGGGTTCTCACACTCAACAGCAGCATGACACATCAGCAGTATCAGCTTCAGGGGCAGCTGTATGCACAGAAGTCCTTCAGGACAGACAGCAGGACCCATCCCTAGGTAAGCAATATGCCAGGGCTAGCTCTTGGTCCAGAAGGCATAAGGTCTGGTATGGCTTTCATCTGAATAGTTTAACTCCATTCACACCTCAGATCACAGTGGCTTCTCTCCCACTGCCAAGTGCTAACAGCTCAGGACCCACACTGCATCTCAGACCATGCCCAAGCCCTGCCTGGGAAAATGATCAGATTCTTTTTGAAGTCACTACAAAGGGTTGAGGTCTAATGCCCTCCTAAAACATGAAGTGACAGAGTCATTTATTAACTTTCTGTAGATCAAAACCCTGAAACAAATGCTTTCCTCAGCTCAGAGTATGTGCCAGTGCACTTACCATGACAAAGGAGTAACCAATCCAAAGTGAACTCCAGCCCTCAGGACACGGTGGTATTTGGATTGTTTGACTGTGAACAGCTATTACCATAGCAGGAGCTTCACATACAGAGCATCTAGAAGGACCAAGACATGAATGAGCTGCATGCACTTAAGGATTAATACTTCTTTATTCAGAAGCTATTTTCTTTATGGAATCTTGAAATAGAAAATGTTGTCACATTCAAAACCAATGGAAAAATCACAATGTTTCATTTAGGAAAACAGCCAACTGGTTTTGTTTTTTTTTCTTTTTCGTTAATTTCTAATTTATTTTGTAAACTTCTGATTTCTCCCTTACTTAGTTCAACTATTAAGTCTTACTCCTATTAGCTTTCCTATGAGAAAAGAACAAGAGACCGCTTATCTGAATATTTACATGTATTTTTCTTTTTCTAGTTCTGTTTGTACTGAAGTTTCTACAAGTGCTCAATGTCATGAACATGGGAGGCAAATAGCCAAACATGGTAACTCAGCAAGTATCACTTAAAAGTGGTCTACTGTGATCAGAAACAAGTAACAGCAATTCATCATCCTAAACTTAGCTCTGACTTCCAGAGAAAAAGCCATCTCTCTGGAAAATGTCTTACAAACATAATCACTGCTAATCTAATCTAATGCAGACTCTTTCCCATGCATTTTCCTTGAAAGTGTTTTTTATTTACATTTGTGGTCTGTATCTCCAGTAGAGATTTCTAGCAAAGTAACTTGCAAAACAAACTTCAAAGCAATTCTCCAGAAAGGCATGCAGCACCAGTTCTTTTACTTTAGACAAATTCCTCATGTCTCAGAACTGCTGGGTTACTGAATAATCCAATGACCAATCATGCCTTCACAGAAGAATCATGAAAAAGCCATGAGGTGGGCTGGAATTTTAATATGGGGGCTGGTAATAAGGAATTCATTAGATACAATCCATTTTTTCCTGTACAACTCTTCAACTGGCTGCTGCAGTTAGCAATTATGAAAATGCTTCAAAACTAAACCGTCTGATTCCTGTTATCAGAACAGGGAAAAGAATCAAGTGCAAAATGGATTAAGCTGGATTCTGGAAAACACAGAGAAGCAAAGGTATTCAGAATGAAAGCCTTCTATTTCTGCCTTGTGAAGACTGCTTTCATACCTACTGCCTTCATCTTTAGTGCAGAAGCCAGAGTTATTTTAAGAAACACATCAATGAAAGAGTAAGTTAAAAGAAGGAATGTAAAGCTGCCTCTATTCTTAGAGCTCTGCTTTGCTTCAAGAGATTTCTGGTATTTCAGTAGAAGGCCTTACAGGAAAAGAAGTCCTATGATTCAAGGCAGCAGTGACACTTCTACGCATTTTCAACATTTGGACAGGGAAAACTGTTGTTTAAAAAGCATTAACTAATAAAATTAATTAAAAGAAGTGTCTTCCAGATTCTTTGCTAATTTCCTAAAAGAAGTATTACAACTATTTCACTCATTGCTATGACTAAAAAGAGAAAAACACATAAGCATACATGCACACATACACATATGTACACACATATACACACTTACACATTTTTATGGTGCAAAAGCTAATCCGTAGGCATAAGGTAAGGCAAAGTGTTGGTTAGTACCTCCTTTGGCAAGAGTTTCAAACATGACTGTTAAAGGCTCTTTTGGATGCATGATATGGGAGGGCATAAAAGGAATATGAATTTCAGAGGTTGACAATTTGTATTTTTCTGAAAGCCAAGCCCCTTCCATTCACATGCAACAAACAAACAAAAATTTAAGACTAACAAAAGCTATAGTCTCTCTTGACAATTTTGTCTTCAATCTGCCCATTCATTTTCAAAATATACCAACTTCTTTGGTACTCAGCCAAAAGAAAGAATACAGAGTACAACTGCAGTACAAGATACAGATACAAGATGCATTCCACTTTGCAAAATAAACATCAAATGTTTTGCAGTAAAACCATATAGTTTTTGAAAATCCAAGGTGTCTAGAATACAATCTACTGATGATTTGGATTGTCCTTTCTCTTGGATGTGCCTGAGAAATCATTACCAGCAATCTCCACTCCCATTCATTAACCATGGCCAGAAGAGCGATCAGCAAGAGCTGATACAGATTAGAAGCAATGACAGAAAGGACAGTAATGCTCATATCTAATGATTATCACTTAAGCTGTAAGTCAGATTCCCTTATCAGACTCATATCTAATGGTGGGGCATTTGCCACACTTGCTCACAACTCTGCCTTCAGCACTGTACATATTATGACAGGAGAGGTTTTCTAGTGGTCTTAAAATTTCGAATGGACCAAAAGTTCAACATGTTGCATTGATGCAGAACAGTTATGTCTCTGATATAGGCACCATTCTTTATACTAGCTTCAAATCTGGAATTATTAAAAAAAATAGATGATTGATTTTGCAATTGTTTCCTTTAATTCAGACAATAATGGTTGTATTCAAGCAGAATGTCTAAAACAATGGAAGAAGCCTGTCAGCCTACTGTATGATAAAAAAGCTACCATTTTCAAACAAAAGGAAACTGAGCCCTAAAAAGCTTCTAGCTATGGCTAGGCAAAAAAACAGAAGTGTTTCGGATGAGAATTGAGAAAAACTGTACAACTTTTTCTCTTTTAAAGTACATCACAGCTTTTGCAAGACAGCATTTCAAAGTAAATCTTTTAATTTCCATTATATTCAAATAGGCTATTCTATTTGTTTGGGCTTCCCCCAAAATGGATTTATTTTTGATCAAAGTCTAAACTGAAAACACGTACACTTTGAAATATTTCATCAAAAGAATTCAAACTTTAAATTTAAAGGCAGGAAATACAAATATAAAGATTAAAAGCCTTGCCCAGAAAAATAAAGTACCCTATGCTCTTTCCACAGGCTTTTTTTGCTGCAAATACAGCAGAACTGAAACCATACCTGCTGATGAATGGTCTGATATTATCACCAGTGATAGGAGCCATATTCATTGGCATGGGTTCAGGAGTAGACAGCCAGTAGGAGTAGTCATTCCTTGATGCAAAATTACAGACGTTGTTGATATTGCAGAATAAGAAAGGCATGGTACTAAATTTACGAAGACAGCTTCCTGCTGTGCCTGAAATGTTAAGTGAAAGGTTACTTCTTAACACGGTTTTGTTAAACCACTGCCAACTGCCTAACAATTATTTCCAGGAGCAGCTAAAAAGACAGAGAACTCTTGCTCTGGAGGGCCCAGTTTTCTCAGAGGAAGTGAATTCTCTTAGCTTTATGAGGAAGGAATGGGACAAGGAAAGGAGTAGTCCAGTCTTGCCTGTAGAATTACAGATTACATTAGGTTGGAATAGACCTCTAGAGGTCATCTATCCTACTCCCCTGCCAGTTAGACCTGGTTTCTTGGCTCCAGATTTAGTTGAGTTTTGAGGACCTCCAAAGGCAAGAAATTCAACCATCTCTCTGGTGTTCTGTTTCAATGGCTGACCATCAGCATGATAAAAAACCTTTTATTTATCTTTCACTGAAATGTATCTCATCCTTGTGGTCCATTGCTTCCTCTGTCACCGAGACCCTCTGAGAAGGAATTCCACACTCTCTACCCTCCCTGTAGACAGTTGTAGAGTGCAATAAAGGCCTCTCCATAAAATATCTGTTAAGGCAGAGTACACCCAGTTCCATCAGACTGTCCAAACCCCACAAGCCATCTTAGTAACTAGGTGTTGTATTCACTGTGGTACAGCAACATCTTCCTTGTTCTGGGATGCCTAGGTCTGAGCCAGAGCAACGATACAGATTTGCTCAATACAGTTCTACAAATGAGAGAAACATTTGGTTTGCCATGAATTCTAATTGAATTCTAATTTGGTCTCTACTTACCCAGATCTTGGCCATGTGCTCTTTCATTGCCTTGTACATAAAGCAAGGAGTAGCCGTGGTAAATCAGCCTTGTCCCAAATGGACAGGATGGTTCTTCGATGGTTTGACTGTGTCTGGTGACAAGGAAGCCATGAGCAACAGATGGTGCCCCTGGGGGGCCCATAGCCCCGGGCAAGCCATCAGGGCCAGGTGGACCTGGGAATCCTCTGGGCCCTACAACACAGAGAGGCTCCTTTTATTTCTGCAGACAGCAGTGCTCTCCCTACACAACTAGAGAAGTGTAATTAGATACATTCACACCCAATACCATGTGTTATTTTTCTGTGAAGGAATCAAGTCTTTGAAGAATGCAGGGACTTACCTGGGGGACCAAAAGGACCAGCTTCGCCTTTCTGCCCAGGTTGACCATCGAAGCCAGGACTACCAGGTGGTCCAGGTACACCTGAAGGTCCTGTCACCCCTGTTGAAAAACAAGGAATAATTATTAATGGATATTATTTCATGTTAGTTTTGACTTTTTGGCTTTTAATACAGGACAGCACAGGTATGCGGCAGCATAAACTAAACTTATTCAGATTCAGTGCATACAGTTCCATATCTAGAGCACATAGAAAGGTTACTCCAGGCAAAGTGATCCTATTGTAGAGAAGAACAGAGAAGTAAGGAGAGAGCAAGCATCTAAAATAAATAGCATTTGTCTGGAATATGAAAAGGAATCTCTTCTCTCTCTGCTTATCATATGACTCAATCAAAAACAGATCATAAAAAAGTATGGTCATGAACAATGGGAAGATGGCTATCCTCTTAGCTTCTTCCCAAACAAGTTTGCAGATATATGTGATGTCTTCTCTTTAGCAATTTTTAGGGATGCTATGAATCCTACATAAACTCAGCAAATCCGACTTCAGGAAAAGGAAGTCAACTCTTTTAAACCATCAGCATTATAGCAACATTTCAGCGACTCATCAGAAGCTTTAGATGATCACAGTTTTCATTTTCCTGATCACCCAAAGAGTAATATTGTGTTTATGTACTGAACTGACTACTAGTGATGGAACAATGGATCCTGTATAAGCAAACCCATGCTGTGTTCAGTCACTGAGATTATTTCACAGTCATTTCCTAAAGGATAGCAGTTGTAGAATTGTATCCCCACCTTCAAGGGAAAACTTTCATATCTACTATATTAACAAGGAAGAAGATATTCATTATCCTCCACTGTAATTCCCCATCAACTTAACATAAATCATTCAGGAAAAAAGCTTTCCCTTAGAATCTTAGAACTCCTAAGCTTCCACTCTCCATGTCCCATCATTCTGAAGGACGTGTCCTTGTGCCAGCATTTCATTTGTCCTACCCTTTGCTCCATTCTCTTACTTTCTAGCATGTTTCATTTTTGCACTTCACCTACTCTTTATAAAAACTGCGATATCTGGACTAAAAGAAGAAATCTAGGACCATGGAACAAGCTTCCATTTTGGGGAAAGGATGAGCAGAGTGTTGCAAGTCATTCTGCTTACTGCTGATCTCAGATACCGATGTGATGACTGCAGAGTGAGAGCCTGTAAAAAAGTCACCAGGAAGGCATCTGTTTTGGATGAGCTTCAAAAAGGACTCTCCTCCTCATCATTGACAAAAGTGGCTTACAAAAATTGGATAATATTATACCAAAAATCTTGTATTATCTAGCCTACCTTTGGTCTATTTTTACATTACTTGAAATGTATTTCTACTGGCAAATTAGAAACTCTCACCTTGTTGTCCTTTGGGACCAGGAAGTCCTGGGAATCCCTTGAGACCAACTGGTCCTACAGGTCCAGGTAAGCCAGGATCTCCTTTAATAAGCTGGAAAGGACCTGGTGGGCCTGGTGGGCCTTGTAAACCTGTGGAAATCAACCAAGAAAATTAGCGCATATTTAGCATTGCACAATGTTTTAAAAAGCCAAAAAACGCTACCTTGTATTGCCATTTATGCAGAGACTGGAGCCTCTCACAGGGAGTCACAAGATATCAACATGTCCTAGACTTTACACGTGAATTTAACTGCAAAGCTTCCCAAAGAGAAGCCTATCTATGCTGATACCTCCAGCCAGACTTCTCATGGACTGAAATAGCTGTCCAGACATTTGGTTGTATGGAGCTGTCTCAGCAAGCTAGCAAACAGCCCCAGGCTGAGTGGTGTAGTCAGTATGCTGGAAGGAAGGGATGCCATCCAACAGCACCTTGACATGTGTGACAAGTGAGCCAACAGGAACCTCGTGAAGTTCAACAAGTGCACAGTCAAGTGCAAGGTCTTAAACATGGGACAGAGCAATCCACAATATCTGTACAGACTGGAGGATGAATGGATTGACAGCAGCCCTGCAGAGAAGGACTTGGGGAACACAGGTAGATGGAAAATGGGATGAGTTGGCAGAAAAGCCGGCAGAATGAGCCCAGAAAGCCAATACAGGGCTACATGGAAAGCAGTGTGAGCAGTAATGTTCCCCCCTTGTTCTGTTCTCCTACCCTCCTGGAATATTATATGCAGCTCTGGGGTCCCCTGTACAAGAAGGACATGTACCTGTTAGAGCAGGTCCAGAACAGGGCCATGGAAATGATCAGAGGGGTGGAAGAGATCTTCTATGAAGATAGGCTGAGAGAGTTGGGCTTGTTCAGCCTGGAGAAGAGAAGGCCCAGGGAAGACCCCACTGAGGCCTTTCAATATATAAAAGGGGCTTATGAGAGAGATTTTTACCTCTCTGGAGTCTGGGTCTGGAGTGACAGGACAAGGGGCAACAGCATGAAAGAAATAAGTGTTTACAGAAAGCCTGTAAATTTAGATTGGACTTAAGAAGGACAATTTCTTATTGTGAGGATGTGAGACACTGAACAGAGGTTTCCTAGAGAAGCTACAGAAGCTCAACCCCTGGAAGTATTCAATGCCAGGTTGAAACTAGATGATTTTTAAGATCCCTTCAAACCCATACCATTCTATGATTCTAATCTGACCATTCAGATGCTGATACATGATACCTGGTTTCATATTCTGCATTTTAGAACAGAACAGAACAAAAGGGTGATGGAGTTATAGCCACAAATTAATCACAAATAACAATTTCACCAAAAACATCTGGGAAAAAAAGCACAAGTCTTTATTATACCTATAGATCCAGGAAGACCTTGGTCACCTCGCTCACCCTTAAGGCCTGGGAAGCCAGGAGTTCCTTTTGGACCTGAAGTCAAAGGAAATATTTGCATGAAAAATCAGTAATTTCTTGATTTGTAAGGATATGTGTGGAATAATCATGTATGACCCTATGATCCTGAAAAGGATGTGACTTTATTTGCACAAGCACTTTTTAACTGTTTGCAGGAACACAATACAAACACTACTAAGTCAAAAAAGAAATGATGACTGAAAATAAATTTCTCTTATTTTTTCTCTTCTCTTCAAAGTTCTCTTACTTTAATAATATCATTCTCTAGATTAAAAGCATTATGTTTTTCTATTAATGGCTGTATCTTTTTATACAACTGGTGTTTTCAGGTACATGATGGTGACAGTAGCAGGAATATAATCAACAAGGGATACATACAGAGCCCATATCCTCACATATAGCTATAATATTGCCTCTTTAATTCTCAAAAAATTGTGAAAGATTGTTGAGTGGTAGTATCTAACAATCTATTTTTCGTCCAACTTTTAAAGGAAATGCACATTTAATATTTGCAATGCAAGAACAGGCAAGAGAGAAAAAAATCTCAAAAATCTCAACACTTTTGTATGTTTTTTGATGCAGCTTTCAGCGTTCTGTTCAGTAATAATAAACCTAGATTCAGTGTTCTTTGGACATCTCTTTTGAGAGAGGAAGGATATGAAAGAGACATTTTTGCATACTTTTCAGGAGTATATTAAGTTTTCTCCTCACCTGGAACACCTGGAACTCCTGGAGGTCCAATATCACCCTTTGGACCGATATCTCCTGGCAAACCAGGACTACCCTGCATAAAAGAAAATGTGATATATAGTTATCCTACACTATTATGACAATACTGTCAAATAGGCTGTGTATTACTGGAAACCTATGAAAAAAATATAATACGAGAAAGCCATTAAGTTTAGGAAAAGGTCATTCCCTCCCTTGGTTAGATGGGAAGCTTCTCCTACAGGAACATGAGTGACACTTTGCTCTTTCTAAACTACTTTTTGTCTCACAAAAATACCAGATCAGAATGAGGTCCTTCTAGCACTGTAGCCAGTAAAAAGATTCTCAACCATATTATTATGAAAAACATCAGTAAACATATATCTCAGCAGATACTAATTGCAGCGCAGTCTTAGCGGGAGGTTGCTAGTCAGATAAGTAAATAGGGTAATTCTAGACCACAGCAGGCTTGAAAACTTCTACATTCACACAAGAGATGAAATTAAATATGCTCAACAATTTATAATCCTCTGAAGATTTTTACTTTTCAACAGGGCTAAAACACTCAAGGACTTAAAACACTTCAAACACAATAGGAACTCCTCCTTCTGCCTTCACCCTTCTAAACTGTAGCCCTGAAATCAATGGTAACAAATTCACTGTAGCCTCTCTTCAAGGAAAACCAAGACTCTATTTCAAAAGACACTGTAAACAGTCATTCAAAGATTGCCAATTTCCTTTCTTTCTTGTGTCTGCTGCAGATCATCTGCAAAAAGCTTGTAAGTATAGTTTAGAGTTTCTCCCTGGCTGATTTGGTATGGCAGTAATAGTTCACTGTATAATAAAACTTGGAATACAGGTGGAGGAAAGAAATAAAATCCCTTTTCTAAGTAACCTACCAACCAGAAGCTGGAGATGTGAATTGAACTCCCAGTGAAAAATAATACCAACAGTAGGAGTCATATTTGCAGAGCAATAGAGTAGGCACAAAGGAGTGATTTTTCCTTCAGTGCAATTTAGACGTTTCTATTGAGAAGAATCACAAATTTCCAATTCTTTCCACTGATTGTAAAGGGAGAAGAGATGACCAGTTCAAAAATGGATGCCCACAGTTAAAACTTCCAGAGACTCCAAAGCTAAACAAAAGAAATTCTACCTTCAAGAGTGCTAAGGGAGGCATAAATGTAGTAAGATTTCCAGGTTTCCTTCAGTCATATGGTCACAGTATGGAGGATTGTTTAAAGAAATGGCCGTATCTTTGTATCATAATATGCAAACTTCTGAAGCCCAAAACAGGAGGGCTGACTTTCATTCAGAAGGCACTTATGAGTCAGTCACATTAAAAGAGGGGAGTTTTAAATATATGTATTTTTGGGTTATAATTATAAAAAAGATTTATAAGAGTTTATTGGAAGCTTTCCATCAAAATACATTTGCCCCAACAGTATGCATTTCTTAAGCTTTTTTTTCTTATCAGATACAGCTTGGTAAACAACTTCTTTTTTGGATCTGTTCCAAAGAGAACAAAACTATTTCAGGTAAATGTTTCTTCTCTCATTTCAGCACTCAAATGAACAGGAAAAAAAACCCATGAGATTTGTATTTCATAGTCTGATCTCTGCATTTACTTTTTTTGGATACAATTTTTGGACAGGTTGTGTCATTCATGTTGCAACAAAATCTTCCTTTCTGATATAGGTAACCATGTACCTGGAGATCTGTATGACCAACTGAGCCATAATCAGGGCAGAAGCCTGTCACATTGGGGAAGATGAAGACAATAGAAACTCCTCTCAGTATGGATCACCAGAGGAAGCTTAGTATTTAATACCACTCTCACTGCAGCATTTCACACCGAGTTAGCAACCCACCACTATGAATTATGGCTCAAGGACAGTGAAACATTTTTTTCTGATTGAAGGCATGGAATCAAAATCCTTAGGCATTTCCCATTCTTTCTCAGCAAACAGTCTCAGAGTGGCAATTCTACCAGTATATCAACCAGTGAAAAGCTTTACAATTTCCTGGGGTATAGAAATTAAGCTCTCTGAAGAAGTAGTGCAAATTACTAAACTAGGGAAAATATACTGGAGTGTTATGTTGGAATTTACTACCTTCAAAGATGGTATAGTATGGTAGAATATGGTATCTAATATAAAAAGGTCCGAACATGGAAGCAAATCCTTATTGTCTATGTGTGACTAAGTGACTATGTCTAAGTGACTCCTGGATGCAGAGAAAGATGCACTAGTTCTTTGCATTATCAAGAATAAAGTATACCTTTAAAGTCCTGCATTTTACATCAGGACCTTATTCCTGAGTCTTTCTTTCTTCTGTACACTAGGAATTTTACCATCCTTTTTTTCCATGAATATTATTTTTATTGTTCTTTTTTTTAATAGACTCATTAAGATTGGAAAGTACCTCTATGATTATCAAATCCAACCATTAACTGAGCACCACCATGCTCACCACTAAACCAAACACCTCAAGTGTCATATCCACACATTTTTTGAACATTTCCAGGGATGGTGACTCCACCACTTCCCTGGGCAGCTCATTCCAATGCCTGACCACCCTTTCAGTGAAGAAATTTTTCTTAATATCCAATCTAAAGCTCCCCTGGCATAACTTGAGGCCATTTCTTCTTGTCCTATGACTTTTTACTTGGGAGAGAGACTGACCCCCATCTGGCTACAAGTTCCTTTCAGGGAATTGTTGAGAGTAATAAGGTCCCCTCTGAGCTTCCTTCTACTCTGGGCTAAATGATCTCATTCCTAGTGTAGTAGGAAAAAAGGAATGAAAAGTTAAAAAATAGAGCATATTTTTCAGTGTGGAAACAGGGATCATACTCTGAGAGAGAGAATATAGAAGACCAATTATTCTGGGTGACTGTCCTATTCTACTTCACTCTTGCTAGTATACTGAAAAGGAACTATTTTAGGACAGGGAAAATTAATAATATATGACAAAAATGTATTAATAGTATTATTGCCTGTTTGTAGTTCTAAATCAGCAGCAATATTTCATCACTGACAGTACTGAACTGCACTTTATTTGAGAGCTTTCACAACAAAAGCAAACAGTTCAGGTATTTTGAGGAGGCAATTTATTGTGAAATATGCAACCTTTAAAATTAACTACTAATGCATTTGCTGAATTTATGGATGTACTTCAGCTATCCCATACTGTTAAAACACTCTAAATTATATTTTGGGTGTTGTATGTTACCACTCACTATCTATAAATTTCTAATAAGTTCATTAGCTCACTGGGGCAGCCTTTCCAAGAAGAGCACTGAAATGCTTTCAAGCTGACTTTACATCATCAGCTCTGAGTCCAAAGGCACACTGAGCATAAAATATCTTTATTTTGAACAAGAAACTGTATGATTAATATATCCATTAATTACAAGAACCAGCTTTCAGCAATTCTGGAGTGTGCTGAAAGGAACTTACTGGCAGTCCTTGGAAACCTGGATCACCTTTCATTCCCGGACCCCCAGGAGACCCTGGCCAGCCATTGCTCCCTTGCTCTCCTTTGGCCCCTTTCAGACCTGGAGGTCCTGGTGGCCCTGTTGGACCCGGTAAACCTAAAAAACAGAAGAAAAGAGTATTTAGTAGCAAAATTGGTTTACAGCAGGTATCTGATGGAGTACAAACAGGACAGGAGTACAGATGGACAGAACCAAAATTATTGTTGTGACATTTCAAGAAAATAAGTAGAATCTGTTGCAGGGGGACTCCTCATCCAATCATCTCTCTGTGGCTGACTGAAAATAGAGGGGGCTTTCCACATGTGCAGAACAAGCAGATAGTTCATCCTCAGGCATAAACATACTAAAGATATTTTGTTCCACTCTCCTCTTTAGCTTCTAGCACAGGCCACTGCCTTGGAAAGGCCAAGATGGGTCATTTTTAAATACATTAACCCTCCAGAACATAGGAAAATACAGCTCCAGATGCCTCAAAAATGTAAATAAAGTCCATAAGGAAACATGGAAATGGAGGCATCCTTCTCAACATTAAAAAGATTTCTGGACAAAGCCAACTGCTTGAGGACATAAAATCAGCCTGTTTTAGGACATACTGCCAAAACTGCCTGTTGAACAAGGTTTTCTCTGACCTGGGAGAAGAGGATAAACAAAGACATGCAAAACTGATTGTATTATCAATTACAATTAATTAGGTGAGCCTCGATGAACAGCAATACTTTAGTACTACAGATAAAGAATTACCTGGAAGACCAGGTTGGCCTTGGGGCCCTCTGTCTCCTTTAGGGCCTTCAATTGCACTTCCCGGTAGCCCAGGAAGACCTTGGCTCCCCTTAGGGCCCGGTGGACCTGCATATCCTGGCTCCCCTTTCAGGCCTGGGATCCCTGGACTTCCTGGGGATCCGGGAAAACCCACTTCGCCTTTTGCACCTGAGATTTGAAACAACCACAGAACACGATTAGAGAGAAGATCACAATCACTGAAACCTTCTGCCTTATTATCCACTCATAGTAAGCTTTATTCTTTTTGAAAACGCTGACATTAACTTTATGCATTTCTATAAAAATGCAAAACTTCAGGAAAACTGTATTATTCTTCATGTTATGATATAAAATATGAGGAAAGTAGTTTGACTGACATACCTTTTCTTATCTAAACTCATCAGTGGGGCTATTTTTAGTCACTCTTAGAATAGATTAACATTCAGCATCCCTCTACCACTCCTTACACAAAGTTTATAAAGCCCCCACTTACTTACAAGCCAACCCCTACTCTACAGCAGTTATTATTGTCAGAGTCAAGTAATGGATGTTCTGCTTGACTAAGCACAAAAGGACTTGCTCCTGGAGAAAAATTGAATACTTTTTTACTAAGATCTAGATTTAGACTCATTGTACTTACTTTCAGGTTTGTACAAATAGTTAACGATTGCAATTCAATCTAATTTTAGACTGAGCAAAAGAATATAGAGTAATTGGTATAAGTACAACAATAAGAGCAACAAAATTTATAAAGAACACTATCCCTGGCTCTCTGCCTGAGCAGAACAAGGTTTTTAAACCCTAGACTTGTTTCTTTGGAACTACAATACATTTAGAACACAAATTATGAAAGCAGAATATATATTTACTCTAAACCAAGATATTTTTAAATGAGCTGAGCTGATAAAATGAGATATGGAGAAGGTGAGAGAAGTGTTCTCATAATCTAGTGCTCTACATGCCTACCAAGCTATGATTAGAAAATATGCTTTGGTTATTAAGTTCTCTAACATTAGGGCTTTTGCAGTAGTTAATGACTGTTAATTAGTCTAAGATGGTAAATAAAAGATATTCCAAAATTCTGGTTTATTACTTTGGATTGTCCTGACAAGTTTCCTGTATTAATAAAATGAATGGGTGAGGTAGGGCATTGATATTTAAAGCTATGTAAGTTCTTCAAAATCATTTCATGTTCATTTCATGGATGAACTAGTTGAATAGTCTGTGCTTTCCAGATGGTGGAAATTGAAAATTCCCCCATTATACACAATTTCCTTTACCAACAGCAGGTTGATATTTCTTCACTATCTATTGCAGCCTAGTGTCTAGGATATACTTGTTTTATAAAATGGAGCATGGTGCATTACAGACACCTCGAACAATCACGGCCTCAAGCCAATCAAACCATTCTCACAGCACAGTGCAGTCACACACCTTTTAGAGAACATATAGGGATTTGAATTGTCATAGTCATGTGGCTGTACCCAAGCTATTAAGTCCTGAGCCCAGGTAATAAAAATTTTCATTGAGATCTCATCAGGACTACTATCTTTTCCATCTCTGCACCATGCTCCTGTGCATAGCTTAGACATGCTCTATTGAGCTATAGTAAATAATTAAAAGTAAAGTAATAGCAATTAATACATCTGAGCTGCAAAACAGATTCAGGCAAAGAAATTACTACACTATCCTGACCACAAAACCACTACCTATGGCTGTCTGATGCACAGAGCCTCACTAGATTTTGATTCTTACAAAATTAGTAGGAAAACAGAAATAATTGGAGTCAAAAACACAGCACACAAATACAGGAGTTATTTATATTACCTTATCACACCACAGCTTGCAGTAAATTCCACACTATGAATAATTACCTATTTTAGGGTATATCTAACTCCAAGATGTTGACACTGTAACAGAAATCAGTATTTGAACCTCTCAGAGCTTCTGCCTACTCTGAGAAGGCAAAGGATGTAAAAGAATTAAATAGAAGGTATGTCTGTATTACAGAATTATGGTTATAGTATGTTCAGAAGGAGGTTTAAAATTGTTTAAGTAAGTGTTTTACCTTTATCTCCCTTTGCACCAGGAAATCCTGGAAGTCCTCTACCTGGAAGACCTGCAGTACAGAGAGAGCAAAAAATGAGAAGTTGGGAAAGTACTTACATTTAACTTGTCATGAATAAAACTCCATTATGCAAATAGAAACTCCAAATAAATGGCTTATGCAAGAGTTCTTCAGGGCAGAAGCTGTTTTTGTTATGCACTGGTATTGTACTTCGCACAATAGGTCCTCTATGACTGAAAACTCTACCAGAAGAAAAGGCAAGGCTGCTCCACTGTTTCACAGCTAAGCTGCAGGCTGAAATTCATTTCAAAACACAATTCTTTAAAGTATCACCAGCTCTTGTGAAAGAAATTCTTGCAAGATTACATTGATTAAACACAGTTGCTCATTTAAATGATCACACTGCGATGCTAGACGATCAAAAAACATCAATACTGACTTTATTTTCTAAGGTTTCACCAAAGCTAGTACACACCTCTACCAGCTACTCCTGTGCAGCCTGTGTCTGTGCATTTTCATACCATAGGAACTGAAGATGACAGTCACAGTACCTTGTTCTCCCTTTGCACCAGCAGCACCTGGAATCCCATCATAACCTGGTTCACCCTTCTGACCAATGGCACCAGCAGGACCCGGAACACCAGGTTCACCTGAAAAATCATTGACATTTTCATTTTACCTATGACTTTTTCTTTTTTCTTTATTTTTTTCTCTCAAGAAAAATTTTACTTTTTATTTTACTCCCACATGGACCAAGCAGATATTGCATGATGGCTTCAGTGTGGCTTTTCACTGAGTTTACTTCTGAATTAAATCAGTCTGAGACAGGGCTCAAGTATTAAAAACTTTGACAGAGCTAATTGTCATGAATCTTAGTGAGTTTAGAATGCAGGAACTCCAGCAAAGACTTGTGAACAGCACAGTCCATTGTTATGTAAGATGATGTGTCCTGCAGCCAAAAAACTGAGAAAAGAAGACTCCAAGATCAAAAATGTTAATAACAGCAATGGACTTACTCTACTCCATACTCTATTTTCTTTCTAATAGCTGTGAAATGATACTAATGTGGTGATTCAAGTTTGGTCATAAAGATCAACTGAATTGTTTTTAAATTAACTTAGAAACAACAGAAGTGATGGCTGTAACAACAACCAGTGCTGTGGAAGGTGGTAAAATCTATTCTTCTAACAGTGAAAAAGAAATATGAGCCCCCCACTACACTGACCCAGATTTACCTAAGAAACTGCAATGTCTTTTTTGCTTATTAAATGAAAAAATGCACTGTGAAATATCAGAGCCAAAATTAATGTAGAATGATAAAGATTTGTTTTATCCACTGCTTGGAGATGAACAATATTTTAAGTGTCCTTTGGTGGTTTATATTTCTTTACCTGGTTCTCCTTTTAAACCTGGAATCCCACTTAAGCCAGGAAGTCCTTTTTCACCCTTGTCTCCATGACGGCCAGGGCTTCCTAAAGAAAGGAAGAAAAATGTGTTTCCATGTGGGATATTTGATATAATTTTTACTTTAATTTTTCACTTCAGTTTCTGTTTTATAAAGGCATAAATACTTGCCTGGAAATCCTGCCATGCCAGGGGATCCTTTGGGACCTGGGGCACCCGGCATTCCAGGAATTCCTGCACTACCTTTTTCACCCTTATCTCCAGATAAACCTGGACTGCCCGTTCTTCCTGGTTCTCCCTGGAAGAGGCAGCACACATGAAATCCAGACATTAATTCAGAAACAGTTTTTTGTGTATGCAGTGGTAGATGTCACCCAGCTTATCCAACTGACTTTTAAAGAATTCCATTGTTTTTCCACTCCTACACAATGTAATTTAGGGTTAAATTTGGTGCTAAATTCCAGTCTCAGAATTTTTAACTAATCTAGCAATTGCTTAATACCTACCAATGAAAATGAGCACCTTTCTATGCATTTTTAGGCTGGTTATACAAAGTCTTTTCAAACTTAGCCTCTTAACTTACTACACTTCATCATTTTAAAGTGAGTCTTTTTTTGAGTCCTCAGTAAGTTTGCTACCAGATTAGCAGGTATTATTTTTACCATTTTTACTTATGAATTCATGATAACTGTCATTGTACAGCTAGGAAAAGGAATATGAAACAAATGAGAGTCCTATTAGATACTATTAGAGTTTAAATTAAACTTTACAGACAGTATTAATATAGTTCACTTTTCAGCAGCATCTGAGCACTGTATAATATCTTTGTAAAAGTACAGTAACATTATTTTAGTGTGATTATTTGCCCTGTTTGTAAAATGCCCTTTTCACATTATTGCCTTTGTATTTTTAAAAATTCTTCCCCTTCCCTACATTTCTAGCACTGTGAATTAGCCTATTTTGAGCAGAGATAATAAAAAAGAACACTGAAGACATTGGTTCCATCAAACAGAATGCAGCTAAAAAAACAGTACATATGCACATATTTCAAGTTTTTCATTAGGTGGTTAAATTAGCATAATAGAAAACATAACAAAACAGCTTAGAGGCCAACAGCATCTTTTCAAGTGCTCAGCAGAGATAACCAAATCCTTAAGGGTATAAATACCTTCTCACCAGGAGCCCCTGGAAAGCCAATTCCAGGAAAACCTGGTGCTCCTTTGTCTCCTTTTTCACCTTTTTGCCCAGGGAACCCTGGTGTGCCTGGTGAACCGGGTACTCCAGGAAGACCCTTTTCTCCAGGTGTTCCTAGTAAAGGGAAGGGAAAAATGGGTTCATCACAACCAGTGGTACCCTAGCAGTGTTGACAGTGATGTTTCAGCGTTGCTTTAGCTATTCAGAGCTATAAAAGTAAGTAAATTTTCTTTTGAGATTCACTCTCTAAATGGGACTTTTTATGAGATGATAAACTCTACTCCTAGGAGGAGATGGTAATAATCTTGGATTCAGAGTAAACAAAGATCTCGCTAAAAATATGAACTGATTAAAACTTTATTTTTATTTGAATAATTTCTAATAGTCCTACAGTGACAAAGTGACTCTTCTGCAGTGTATTTTTTCTGTCCTGATTTACCATTTCAGACTTTCACATTTGATTACCTAAATATGCTAGACACAAGGCTGTCCCAATGGAGACAAAATTTCCATGTTGAGTTACAGGTATTTCTCCATTTTATTCTTTACCAATCTCTTCCACAACAACATTATTCCCAGATCCCTACAGTTTATAATTGACACTCAGTACACAGCAACTCACCAAACCTTTTAGAAGGGGGAAAATACACAAGAAGCTTAATGCAGTTCATAGACTACCAGAGAGAGACAGATAAACAGGCATCACTCAAAAAACTGCCCGTCTGAAACAAATACAGAAAACCTAAACATCCAGCTAAGGGATTTGCATGTAGTAACTTAGGAAACCATCCTATTATTTGTATATCACAATAAGATTGAAAAGCAATGTCCCAAAAGCCTAACATTCAGTCACTGCAAACAGTGCAATTACTTAGTAGATCTACACCAACAAATATTCCATACAGGTTTCTCATATTGTTCTATATTAACTTGAGGAAAAAATAATAAGAAGAAATTCCTAGCCATCAGTACCTGGCAAACCCATTTCACCAACTGATCCTTTCTGTCCTGGAACTCCTGGATCCCCTGGGTACCCTGGGGGGCCTTGATCACCTTTTGGTCCTATGGACAACAGAGAAATTAAGAATCTCATTCATTAACAAGGTTTAAAATACCTGACAAACAGTCTATCTGCTGTTAGCTTCAGATATACCTGGTTGTCCTGGAGTACCAGGTTCACCATCTTTCCCTGGAATTCCTGGTTCTCCATAATCCCCACGTAGCCCTTTTTCTCCTGCTGCTCCATGGTCGCCTGGACACCAAAAAGAAAAACACAGTGAGATCAGTTTTATTACAATTTACTGTAATTACACATAATAATCCTTCTAGTTTTAATTTTTGATCGCTGCTGCTTCTCTCTGCTGGACAAGGATGGCTGAGTAAAACACAACTTTCCAATCATTAAACCAGTACTGAGGAAAGGCTGAAAACTATTGTAATTTTATGAGTGTCTATGCAAATTACAAAGCAAGTTATAACAGAAATTGAAATTAATGTTTAAGTTAGATTAATGAGTTATTTGAAAAGTGGTCTACAGGTGTTAACAGAAATTATTGATTTGACTGTTTCAGCTCTCTAAAAGGCACATGTGAACAACTAGTAAACAGACAGAAATTTGCTGTTTTCCCTGTTCTATTAAATGTTAAAGCACCTTCAGATGGCTTAATCTCTTACTCTATAGTGTGCCTCTTCTCCAACTTTATGTCCACACTTTTTGGTCATAAACAATTCTGTTAGTGTTGCATAGAGCTGCAGGACAATGGGTAACTGAAGATAAGTCACTGAATGTTTTAAAGTAAGTAGCTTCTATTAAAAACATTTCAAGATGTCCAAAACCAAATTTTTTCATTAGGCATCACTGATAATATCCCATGAAAATTATGTATCCTCTCTGCACAGTTTGCATTTTGGAAGCTTCTGAAAACATTACTGTGATATGTCTAGAGGAATGAAGGCAGCTAAAAGATCAGCAAAGTTATGGAGAGTAACTAAATTATTTTTCTCTGCTGGTACTAAGTATCTTTTGGTTGAAGAGGGTGAGATAAGAGCACGAATTTGCATTCTGGGATCTGTTTGGAACCTACTCTTCCAGGCTGTGTATGCCAGGACAATCTGTAGACTGTGTGTGGTCAGGAAAAGGTAGAGCATAGACATTTGCAAGCATGCATTGTTAGTGCTGGGGAGATTAGTAAACTAGAAACCAAAGAAATTAACCATTTGAATTTCTCAGCAAAAGTTTCTTTATTTGCATGTAACAAGTGTGCCTAATTTAGATTTCTAGAAATAAAATAAAATTAATCATCCTACATGCCAGTAGTAGATAAGGAAATAGTGACAACAACCTACATGGTTTTAAGGCTTTACATACCACTGTATCTATCAAGGTCAGAAACAAATGAGAAAAAATAATGTAGATGATCTAATCTTTATAGGCTGGGAGCTTCATGAAAAGTGCTCTCAGAAGCTGCATCTCAGCTGAAGGGCAGATGTACTCCACGCTTGCTCACTCCCTCCCCTGCAGTCCCTGGCTGCCCAAGCTGCGAGGCACTACTTACCCACATGCCCAGGTTTCTCTGAGACCCAACCAGAACACGTGAGCCCAGATCTCCTTCTGACAATTAGCCAGGACATGGAGATAAGAGGTAGCTAAGACTGGGATATTCTCCTGTTTCCACAGTTCAAATACAACATAGTATAGTTATTAGTGATTCACTGTCAAACAGGAAAGGAGTCTGCCCTGGAATACACTGATGAAATGTACAGCTGACACTCAAAAGGAAAGGCTCAAAAAGAGGACAGGATTAGACTACAGAATGATTTTGAAGAGTTGGAGTGAAGCTTGAAAATCATCACAGTGAAAATCAAAAAGTGTAATGCACCAGCTGTGTGATCATTTTGTATGCATGTCAAAAACATGCATTCAAAATGAAAAAATATTATTACACAGGCAGTAGTCCAGAACTAAGGGACTGAGAATTACACCTAATCACAAACTCAGTCAGCTGTTGTTTCAAGAAGGGGAAATTTCATTCTAGCCAGGCCTGAGTTGAAGTACTTTGCTTGTTTCAGCAATGTGCACTCTAACAAGGATGCAGCCAAATTGGGGAGAAATCAGAAGGTGTAAAAAGAACAATAATTGTTTCAGAAAACATGATATACTATTAAAGCCTGAAGGATTTGGTTGAGGAAAATTAAAGACCACATGATCTCAGTAGCTTCCTTCTAAACTCTACACTTCTATTTTAACAAAATAAGTTAATTTTTAAAAGTAAATTTTAATTAAAAAGTAATTTATAGTAAGAACAAACATGAAAAATATGTAAAATATACATGATTTTTTTCTCTGAAAAGAAACACAGGAGACAAAAATATTTCAAACAACTAATTTATCAATTATCAACAAATCTAAAAATCCAAGAAGAATGGATTATCTAAAAAAGCTAACAAATCTATAACCGTGAAGTTTCTAAACAGAAAACTGATTGCCTTTCTCCTGAATACTTCCAGATGTTTCTAAACTGATATAAGTTGATCTTTTGGTATCAGTGGCATAAATGCATTTCTTTCCTGAGTTTTCTTCAGGTCACAAAGAAAAATGTGTCAAAAAAAGGCTGCTCACTTTTTTTCTTACACTATCAATTGATCTTCATGGTCACAACTACATGTTTTACATAAAAGACAGATTTTTCCCTTCTGGAAAGCTCTAGTTTTTTCTTTTAAAATTTCTTTTCTTTTCAGAAAGTCTTCTGATTAAAGTGGAAAAATCAATTATACAAGGACAAACTGAACCAAGACCCTTTTTCCTCTGTGATCAATTGTTTTTTTATAGAGTTGACAAACACCAGGAAAGTATCTATATTTGCTGTGTCAAACCCTTTAATTTTACTTGAAATACTAAAATTAATGCAAAACTGAATTCCAAGTACTGCTGCCTGGTAGTATATGAGTGTTAATTCCACTTACTCACAGTTAGAGAATAAAGTTACCTTTTTCTCCTTGATCTCCCTTCTGGCCTTTGAGGCTAACCATGTCCATGTCTATTGTTCCAGGTTTTCCTGGGAGACCAGCTTCACCTTTATCTCCCTTAACACCAGGATCACCCTGTGGTCCAATTACACCTTTGAAACCTTGGCTACCTATAAAGAGACAACACTGAATGTTATAGAGTCATACAAAACTTTGCAAAAATATCTAGTAGACAACAACAAATTAAATGAGCTATTTATTGAGACTTTGACCACCAAATACCACGTTCTGGAACAGCTGCTATGAATTTTTTATATATATACTTCACAATAGCTCTGTCAGAAAGTTGACATATTTTTCCCACTTCACAGCCATTAGTTTTAGATTCTTGAAACAATAAGGATAGGAATTTGGCAGTAATACAGAGCATTATTTGAGGCTCTTAATTAAGACCTTCCTACTGGCTTTTAATAATTTCAAATAGTGTATTTTTCTTGGAGTAACACCTATAGCAGCCCCACACCTAGCAAACCATTATGTTGTTGAAGAATGGAAGAAAATATTGTCTTGGTGCCCAAACACATGAGGGCTCCTGGGACATAGCTTTTTATAATATTTCTAACTTGGAGGAAAGTTACTTGACATAAATATGCCTTAGGCCAAATATACTCCTTATCTTGGGTTATTTCCCAACTTCTGTTGGGGAAAAGCTGTTGTTTTTTTGGTATGTTTTCTATTTTGAGAAAATCTCTTACCTTTTTCACCAGGTAACCCTCTATCTCCAACTGGTCCAGGAGTTCCTGGTAATCCAGGAGTTCCCATAACTCCCATTTCTCCTTTGGGTCCTGAAGGCAAAGGAGAAGAGTAAATAAAAAAAAATAAAGCAAGCAGTGTAAAGTACAAGAAACAGAATTATTTACTGCCTATCATATTAGGAGTTGCACTACTTAAGGAAAAATAGGACAAAGATGATTAAACTAAAACAGCCCAATAGAGAAAACAACAGTAAAAAACAGTATTACGAAAACCAGAGAAAAACAGTTTGTAATGGGTTTTTGACAAATTCTTAAAACTTCCTATTACAGCAAACAATGCTGTCATTAACCAAGGCATTATTAAAACCATACTCTGTCACTAAAACTGTGCAGAATAATCCCCTTTCATTATTACAGGAGAAAGGCTAGTTCCTTCAAGCTGCTGGATTTGATCCATGAAAGGACTTCAGCAGCAGCTCAGTCACGTGCACGGAGTTGCTTTACTGACATCAGTCTGTGCATTTTCCCAAGCTTGGGCTCTTTAATCAATCAATTCCTAACCAAGTGAAAGGGTGTGCTACTACAGCTTAATAAAATAGTTGTCAAAGATGCTGATTTCTGAGGGACAAGGTGTTTACCTGCTGATCCTTTCAGTCCAACAGCCCCCTGTGGACCTGGCAGGCCAGGTAACCCCACCGAGCCTGGGACTCCTGGCTGGCCTGGGCTGCCTTTATCCCCTTTTGGTCCTGGCATATCTAGACCTGGGACACCAGGGAAGCCCCTTTCTCCTTTCACTCCAGGAAATCCTAGGAAAAACAGAAGATACAGGGTTAGTCCTTAAAAAAAACAAGGAAAAACATTAATAAGCATATCTGACCATGTCCACCTGTGACTCGCAAATTACATGGCATGATGAAGACTCAAAGGCAGACAGCAGAACCAGTCCTAATTTCCTAAGAGAGGCTTTAAACCTATATCTATTACCCACCAATGACCAGAGAAGACCAATCCAAATGCCAACAATCCTCTGAAGAAGGCCTCGCCCTGCATTTTGAACCACATGGAGGAGGCCCACTGGCATGTCCCCCCATCAACCTCACACTGCAAAAAGTTCTCAAGCAACACTTTTACCTGTGTTATGCACTTATGTTAAAATTCTGCTCTTGAACAGCAACATGGGAGTATTCTCTTCTCACCTGGTGGTCCCTGGGGTCCCGGCTGCCCGGCAGGTCCTGGCAATCCTGGAGGGCCCAGCCCCGGTGCACCTGGAGGGCCCTGCAAGCCTTGGAGACCTGGGAGACCAGGGTCACCTGCAGGGAGACGGGAGAAATATAGACCAAGCATTCTCTGATGCTGTTTGACATCTTGCTTGCTGAAGATGTCAGACAAGGTGCTTTGGAAGCACATGGCCAAGGAGACCTCAAGAGCCAGCAACACCTCCAAGCCTGGGTTTGGAATAAGGGCTGCTCTTTGCTGTTAGCATTTGCTACTGGTGGGTGGTAGGAAAAAACAAGAAGGGAAAAGGGCAATTCCCCAAGATATCAGTAGGATATTTCAGTGATGAATAGACTATTTGCTGCATCTGCAGGGCAGTGACTTTGAAAAGAAATACAAATACAAAACTTTATTTTTCCAGTGATGTTACCTCTGAATCCTTGCTGTCCAGGTATGCCTGGAAAGCCTTGCTCGCCACGTAAACCAGGCAGTCCTGGATTTCCCTTTTCTCCAGGGATACCAGCTGGGCCAGGGGGGCCTGGCAATCCCTTAGGGCCAGGCAGACCTACACCAGGTTCACCCTAGCCAAAGAAACACAATAGAATAGGAATCAACAGATCAAAACCAATAAATCATTTATTAAATGTATTTAAATCATGTAATACAGGGCTAATGTATAGACCTCTATACATGACTTCAGGGGAGAGCTGTAAGCCCCTTGAAAGTGTTAATGTTAAACATTTATCCATCTACTCTGTCACCTTGTGTGCACAGTGGGAAACAAAATGAAAGGCAGTTTGGCCAACTTTTAAAACGTTGTTCCTTGCACATATTCCTATCAACACAGGGAGTCACAGATAACAGTATCAGCAGCTGGCATCTACCTTTTGGCCTTGTAAACCTGGAACTCCTGGCAAACCATCCAGACCAGGGGTTCCTGGAGTTCCTGGCAGACCAGGTGAGCCTGGCTGACCTTGGAAACCTACAAAACAAAGCAAAACAAAGCAATAGTCTCAACATTGCTATCTCTGTCTGTAATTGACTTCTGCTGTTTCTTTAAGCCTCTAACTGAACTATTCACAGGGACATGTTAAAAAAAAGCTGGGTAGTCAAACTTCTAGGCATGCCAGTATGCAAATGTCCTAGCAAAGATTCAAGTGCTGACTTCAGTTGGCTTCTGATGAGAAACAGCCACCCAGAAGAAATAAATGCTGAGTGTCTCCTCTTAAATAAATAGCCTTGTGGGTGCATCTCCCATCTCCCTTATGAAAAACATCCTGCAAAACTGGGTTCCCAAAGTTTTCTTCAGAAAAGGCAACTTAACGTGTTAGGCATCAGACTGAGGGATGCACAAGTCCTCTTGTGAATCAACACCTTTTGTGCAGTATATGTCTTGTGACATGTTCTACGTTCTACATGTCCTGCTGTGGGTTTCATACAGAAGGTTTCTATGCCAGAGCTAGCCCATGAACTGCACCTTAGGAGTGCAAAAAGAAATACCTACAACATTCTGCAAATCCCTTCAAGATAGCACTCATTCAACATCAGCACATGCACATCAAATTCAAATGAAGCAGGCAGAAATCCAGCTTTTAGGCTAAGACCCCAGAATGTCATTGGGCAGAGCTGAGTTCATGGAAGAAACTTTCCTTTTAAAGGAATAAATTTCTTTCCTTTAAAGAAATATATTTAATGTGTCATTTCTTTCATCTGGCATCAAAGTGCGTATAGCAATTCTTTTCCAGATACAATGGGCCTTTTCTGTTCAGGTCCCAATGCAGTCTCAGAGGAACCAGACATGGTAACAGAGAAAAATATGCCCTTTCTCCTTATTAAATTTCTGACCCTCCCAGTTCATTGGTGTGTGGAACCATAAGAAATAATAATGAAGACACAAAAGAATTTTTGTGATTGAGGTGGCTGCTGAAATTTCAGTCATCTAATTCTAAATGAGCAGCAGTACTGTGAAATATGTCTTCAAAAAATCCAAAACATTTAGACTCCCTCCAAGCTACTTGCTAACTCTGACAATGGAGGGAAGACTAACTTGTGTTGAGTAAGCTGGAATTCTAACCAAGCCACTCTCAGCTGTCTGGGACTCAGCAGAGCTGTAAGTTCTGGAGCACAACTGTTATAGTTACGTCAGTATAATATTTTGACCAACTACACACAGAGTTTTCCATCTCTCAGAAGGGTAATCTCATCTCAGCAGCTTCAGTTGCTGCAATGTAAGATGCTGTACTATATCACCCTCTATTCTGGCAGTAGCTGTGACACTGTCTGTAGGTGCACCACTGCACTACACAAAGCAAGTGTGCAGTAAGTGTGGAGCTGAACTCTATCAAAAGAATGCTCACGGTGGGGTTGGTTGACTTTTGCAAGGGAGCTTCTTCAGCTGCACCTCCCAAATCCCAAGCAGCTACAGCTGGATGGCACAGGAGGCCTCCATCCACACTCCAGTTACACCAGCTTTGTTAGATGGATAGCTTTATCTTACCTTTGGGACCTGGAGGTCCAGGGAACCCTATACCTGGCTGCCCGACAGCACCTTTTTCTCCTGGTAGGCCAGGTATACCCGGAAGCCCAGGATTCCCTTTGTCACCTTTGCAAATAAAAACAAGACAAATGTTAACACAAAGGCTAACTTCTGGGGAACAGAACCATCCTGATAATCAAAGATTAACAGACTGCTGTACCTTGGGGTCCAGGGAAACCAGGTGGCCCAGGAAGGCCATCTGCCCCAGGAGGTCCAGGGAGTGATATAGTTCGTCCTGCTTCACCCTTTGCTCCTGTAAATGTAAAGTTATATCAGAGCGCAGGAACTGATGAAATAAAACAAGGGAGTTTTACCTTGACAGCATTATCAGTTTATCCATACCATTACAAGTGACTTGTTATGACTTTTTTTTTGGTACAAGATTCATAAAAAACTAGGATGAACCTAAACCGTCTCATTTCACCTAGCAAATTCTTCAAGAAAACAACACTAAAATATTTGCAATTATACTGCTGAAAACAAACACTGATTTAAATCAGAAAGTGTTTTAATTGCAGGCTTAAATTCTGTTGATACTGACACTGTACCATTTAAAGGGCATCATTTTAAACTATTTTTTCATATTTTTTTACATTATAGCATTACCTGGAAGTCCTGGTAAACCTGGGGTTCCAGCAAAGCCTCTGTCTCCTTTTTCACCAGGTAATCCTGCAGCACCTATCCCAGGAGGGCCAGGAAAACCTCTTTCACCACGCACTCCAGGGAATCCAGGCTGGCCAGGGGGACCACGTTCTCCTTTCAAGCCAGCTGTACCCTAATTTTTGGAAAGTGTAAGTGTACTTCTTGCCTGGCTGGCAAGACAGAACACATCATCCTGTCTGAATATTTTGCAACTGGGATTTGCACAGGTATCTGTAATGTTGAAGAAAGCAGATTTTTTCTACTGAGTTCAATGGAAACAGAACTAGGTTCCGTGTAGAATAGCACATGGAAATCACATCTAGCATGTAGGCCATGTTTCCAGTAGTGGATCTGGGAGCAGTGGTGAGCTCCATATTCAGGTCCATATCCACATCAGCTGAATTCTATCAGTGCAAGATTTTGAAGCATTTGTCTCCAGAGAGAAATATGCAGACTTGAATAGAACAGACTTGGATCTTGTCCTCACAATTTCTACCTGGATAACTGCACTCGTACAATCATCTCCAAACATCAGCTAAATCATTCACACTAGTTCTCACTATCAAGCTGTGTGAAAGGCAAAAAGGAGTAAAACTACTGTCCATATCCAAACCTTTTCTCTGCAGTCCTGAAAGTAACAAGCCATGCTGAATGCATTTGAGTCAGATTTGCATGACATATAAAAAGAAATGGTCTGAAAAACCTAGCTCTGAAATAGTGTGTTCTTGAAGAACTGTCTTCCTCACTACTTCCAGTGAGAACGGAATTGTCTTCTGAGGAAGAATGTACTACTCAAGGTAAGGAATAGATGTGGAAAAATGAATGAGGCCAATAAACATAAAGCATGTATAGGGCACAAAAGCATGTAAATTCTGATCTGAAAGGCAGAATGTATAGCACAGTAAGTAAACATAAATAAACTCACAGTAGGACAATATGTAAACTCAAAGAAACAGACATACCGCTGCTCCTTTTGGACCCTGAAGACCTGGAAATCCATCTTTTCCTGGTCTTCCTTCTCGTCCAGGAGCGCCTGGCTGTCCTGGGAAACCAGGATCTCCCTTTTCGCCTTTCAGGATAGAATCATAAGTAAAATCTCCAGGTTCTCCTTTTGCCCCAGGGCTGCCCATAAGTCCTGGAGCGCCGGGGGGCCCCTGAAATTTCACAAATTCAGATGTCATCAGTTGCCCTACAAACCCTTTAACTGATACAAAAGAAAGCAAACCTCCAGATACTGAAGTGTAAATCCAAATCAAGGGAACCACCAAGTCATTGACTGAGGAGGTCAAATGAGAGTATTTTCCAAGACACAGCAATCTTGGAAGCAGAAAGCTTCTCCTTTGGGTAGTTTATTCATGACATTCACCAGATGTGAATACTGTGAATACATGTGTTCCTTCATTATTAATATTCATTGATTTTGAACAGCTGACACAATCAGTTGGTAATTTCAGAATACTATGCTCAGAAAATAGTTTTGTAACCTCTTCTGGAAAGAAATTATCTACCTAATGGTATACCTACAGGACTTCCAGAATTTCAATTTTTCCCCTACATGTTTTCTAGGACCTGAATGAACTTTTCTGACAGGAACAGTCTCTATAATTTCTAGTGACTCAGAGCTACTCATTTGGGTAATAAAACAAATTTCATGGGCAATGTCCATTATGTACAGCTCATGTGTGCCCTCCACAACCTGAAGCAGAACATGATCAATTGTAACCTTTCAATTAGCATTGGAGTGTTCTGAATCAGACTCTGATGTTCTGGCATGGCTGTAAGCAATGTCAGCTTGAAGGGCTAGCCTCTATGTAATTTTTCCAAGTTAAATCATATGCTGGATCACCACCTGGCTGAACTTTGTGGAGCAAAACAAGCTCAAAAGCATTCAGAACTGCAGCCAATCCTTGTCTGATTAAAGACATGAATAACACGTACGAGGCAATAAAAGTAAAACATAAAGGTGTGGCAAATGCCAGGCAACAAAAAAGCTTAAATACTTTAGAATGTCCTTCATTTTTTTCCCACTGTTTCTTTCATGGAGCCCATTGATATTTTAGTACATTTAGTCACTGGGTAATGCAATCTATTTTGGTGGCAATAGGTAAAGAATTCATCTCAGTCACTAGCTGAATTCAGGCAGCAAGGCTTTATTTATACTCCAGGGAGTATAAATAAAAATTAAGTAATAAATAAAAATTGAGTAAAGAATTCATACAAATGGTTTGTGGTTTTTTACTTCTGAAGGTACCTCTCTCACCACTGTTGACAGAGGGAGCTCACTTAACCTCAGTGTGTGACAAAGCCAGAGCACAGGAATGTCACTGGGAAGGTTCATTGCCAGAAAGGATCAGCTGTATAGAAACAGGCACCTTTGGGGAGAAGAGGTCCAGGAAGACTCAGTCTACTCACACTAGGAATGGTGTCAAAACCCACATTATGCTACAGGAACATGAATGCTGACATAGGTTTTCACAGCAATCCTCAGTGTCCATAGGGGCACCTACATAGACTCTGACAAGGTCAAATGTAGTGTGGCAGTACACTGCTCATCCAGGAGTCATTTGGCTTACATTTTAGACAAGTGTTACAGCTGTTCTGCTTCTGGCCTTTCTGACAGTCATGTTGTGCTGCCTCAACATAATTTACAAGTAATCTTATTAGGATGCTATTCACTTCCACAGCTTTCCTTTATTTCTTCAAAAGTATTTAACTTTCCTGTTTACTAATTGTGTTTTACAGAACACACTGCACACACTTCCCAAAATATTCATTAACAACCTGGATGCAGGACTGGAAGGAATACTAAGTAAGTCTGCCAATCACAATAAACTGGGAGGTGCTGTCAACTCCCTTTAGGGCAGAATGTCCCTGTAGAGAGACCTCAACAAATCAGAGAAGCAATCACTTGCACAAGGGCAAGTACCAGATTCTGCACCTGGGATGGGGCAATCCTGAATAGATAGAGCAGAGAATGAGATCCTGCAAAGCAGTGACACAGAAAGGGACCTGGGGGTCCTGGTCAATGGCAAGATGAACATGAGCTAGAAGTGCCCTGGCAGCCAGGAGGGCCAACCCTGTCCTGGGAGCATCAGGCACAGCATGGCCAGTGGGCAAGGGAGGGGATTGTCCTGCTCTGCTCTGAGCTGGGGCAGCCTCACCTTTGGTGCCACAATATAAAAAAGACATTAAACTATTGGGGAGCATCCAGAGGAAGGCCACAAGAATGGTGAAGAGTCTTCAGGGAAAGCCATATGAGGAATAGCTGATGTCACTTGATTTGTTCAGCCTGAAGAAGAGACTGAGGGGAGACCTCAAATCAGTCCACAACCCCCTCATGGGAGGACGAGCAGGGGCAGGCACTGAATTCTTCCAGTGTCAGAACTTGAGGAAACAGTGTGAGGCTGAGTCAGAGGAGGTTTAGATTGGGTATCAGGAAGAGGTTTTACATCCAGAGGGTGGTTGAGCATTGGAACAGGCACCTCTGGGAGTTGGTCACAACAACAGCCTGACAGAGTTCAAGAAGCATTTGGACAACTCTCTCAGGCACATGGTACGCTTGGGATGTTCTTCACAGGACCAGGAGTTGGACCAAATGACCCTGATGAGCCTCTTCCAACTCAGCATTTTCTCTCATTCTATGATTCAAAATTCAGCAAAACTGGCACAGTGTGCTGCATACTAACATTACATTGCTTACACTACACTAGATGGCACTGTCTCTCTCTCAATATATTTGTACTCAACAGCAAAGTGTTATTGGAACTATTCATAAGAAGATCAGGGAATACCTGCATCTGTTTCCTGAGAAATCCTACTCTTTAGCAGCTCCACTGCTCAGCTTACTCATGCAGAAGGTCATGTGTCCTGCTGAGTTCTTATGACTGATAAACTCAGAAGTATAACCAATATCTAACAGCTCTTTTTTAGCTCTTACAGTTCAAACCCACTTCTTCCTACTTAATTAGGCATAGTTAACCCTAATTTTATCATATCAGTGCACTATTTGGGTTTGTTTGGGGTTTCTTTCTTTGTTTGGGGGTTTTCTTGTTTGTTTTTGGGGTTTCTCATCCTTTTTGTTTGTTTGTTTTTAAACAGAACTGTTACACAACCACACTGATACACTGACCATCACATGTTTTTTGATCACATCCCTAGTAGGACATGTAGTATTTGGCAAAGCACTACTTACAGGCACCCCTGGAAGGCCATCAAGTCCAGGTAAGCCTCTGTCACCCTTGAAACCCGCTTGTCCTGGAAAACCTTTCCAGAGAGAAAAATATAGATTAGTGTATTACATGCTTTTACAAATAGATCACTGTATGTGAATTCTTTGTGATCCCTTTTAAAGTGTCTCATTCCATTCCCAGCAATTCCAGCATAATGCTGCTGAAGCCAGTGAAGCTGTCTTGATTCATGCACTTGTGTTGCAAGCCTGCATTTATAAACTTGGAAGTTGATGATTTATTTGACTTGGGAATGAATTTACCAATTCATGGAACCAGTGCAGCACTGAAACTAACTAAACTACACTCATTTTTCTGAACAGCACTAGAACAAACATTAGGTATAATACAATTTTTGGCATGAAGCACTTCTCTCATATGGTAGCAAAAAAATACTTTTCTTTTTGGGCCACAAAATTTAGGTCTGCAATTGGAAACAATTGTATGGGCTACTGTCAAGCCTGGGCACATAGGCAAATTGTTCCCACATTATTTCTCACTGTGAAAATATTTGAGCCACAATTTGCAAAGACCCTTCACTGTGGCCAGTTTCTGCTTCCCTGATAATTCTGGTTGATTGTATTGGAAATTTGGCATCAGGACAAAAATAGGACCATGACACCTTCCTTTCATTAATCCTTTCTTTTTTTTCACAATTTGATTAGTGGGACAAAATGTAATTAATTTTATCATGTATGCTGGTTTTTTTTTAGAATTTAGCCTACACAGCTCATTCTTGGGTAATTAAGGAGTTTTTACCTGCTGGACCTGGCAGTCCCTGTGGTCCTGGAAGTCCAGGAGGTCCTACTTTATCACACAAGGCACAGGCTTCACCTTTGTCACCTGAAAAAAGAAAACAACAAAGCACATGAACAAAAAGATTCAAGACAACTGCAAGCAGGTGGATTCAGGGCAAATGTCAATTTAATATTTAAATATTAAATTTAATATTTAAATAAATTGCTACTTCTAATTCCATGCTTCAAGGAGAAAATATTAGCAAGTTGATGTTCAAAATTCTTTTAAATTTTTTAAGGGAATGGCAGGAGAATCAATGTAACTCCTATCCTAGTTTTAATAATCAAGAGAATGGTTAAAAGGGACCAGGCTGAAGAGGGTGATAAATAAGAAATGTTCAGTGGGTACAGACAAAACAAAATTATTAAAGAGGAAAAAGGATAACTTCTACAGTCACTGTAATTTTACAAAAAAACAGTGAACAGAATGAGAGAAGAATGGAGCAACCACCATGTAAATGAGTGCAGGTCTTTTTCTTAAATATTCATTTAGTCAATGCTACTTAAACATATGGTTGACAGTCCTATTTACAGAATCACAGTTAGGTCAGAAAATACCTTTGCCATCACTGAGTCCAACCTATGACCAAACATCACCATGTCAACAGACCATGGCACTCAGTGCCACATCCAGTCTTCTCTTAAACATCTCCAGGGATGGTGACTCCATCATCTCCCTGGGCAGCCCCTTCCAATGCCCAACCACTCTTTCTGTGAAGAACTTCTTCCTAAGGTCCGGCCTAAGGTTGTCTATAGGTGCTAAAATTTTGTCTTCAATTGCACTCATGGCAATGATTCTTAAACAATTTTCATTCTCAACTCCTCTCCCTCTCTCTAAATGTGCATGTCAGAATTCACACCCTGAATTGCCTTGAACAGCTCAGTTTACACTTCATGGGGCCATATTCAACCCTTTGTGCTCCTCTTGAAGCCCTGGTCACCCTCTGTCACTTCCCAGCAATGAGCAGGCCAAGAGAAGTTCGTATCAGTAAATTCAATACACAATATCCTCCTTTACTCACCAGAGATTCAAGAAACATCTTCCATGTCCATGAACCATTTAAGTAACTTTGAGTACAATTCCTCTGGATCCAGCCTAATTTTCTCAGCCTCTACATACACAAGCTCCAGGCTACTGAGCATTAGAATACAATCACTTAAAAATATTATTACCTTTCTCTCCCATCTCTCCTGGAAATCCATCTCTTCCTGGAAGTCCAGGACTACCTGGTGCACCAGGTTCTCCCTGCTGGCACTGATCAATCCCATCTGAAATGAAATGGCAATAAAGAATATTGTTTTGACAAGCTCAAGTTTCCATTGAAGGATTTCATTTATATCATACCTGAAATGTTGCCTATGAAAAATGGTCAGGATAGCATTTTATTCCTTTATTTGATTTACTTGGAAAAATTTGACTGGGATTCTGTATTCTTATTCCATATACATTGCTTAAGAAACCCTGAGAATTACAGAGAAAAGACAGGCTCTTCCATAATAAGGTTACAAACAATTTCAACATAAAATCTATTTTCATATTAAGTTTTGCCTTGGAAAAGTATCACAGGTGAAAAACTGATGTTTTGACCCTGAAGAATGGAGAGTATTGATGTTCTGAAGAAATTCATTACGAACTTTTTTTGTATCCTGACTTCTCTTTTCAATATTTTAGGAAACTTTCTAGGCAAGAGCAGCTTGTCAACATCTATTTAACTTCTTCACTCTGATCAAGCTCCCTGAAAACAAACCTCATACGTTAGGATCTGAAATATGTAACAAATGGGAATATTTATCAGGCTTGATATAAGAATATAATGAGTGCTTGCTCTGTTTGATGATATGATGCAGGATCTGACCCAATATAACATGACATCTTTCTGGCCAAAGCCAGTAGTCAAAATGCTAAAGTGAAGTTTGGAAAAAAAAAAAAGAATGAAAAATAATTGTTTCCTATTATGTACTTGAAGAAGGCTAAAGAAGTATCTGGGGAAGAAGTAGAATTAAGCAATGAAAATAATTTGTATGAAAAATAGGAATTGCTCTTATTTCTAGGAAAATGTAAGATTTAGCCATTTAATTCCATATTCTACATGCTGGATTTTGAACTGCTTCACTGGCAAACACAGCAACAAACCAGACACCTTCCCCTGCTTTTGAACAAAGTATCTTTGGTTTAGGAATTCCAGAGAGAATAATGTTTCTTTCAATAGCTTTAAAGTACCTTAACTATTGTTACAGGGATGTCATTCCTGATGTTGAAATGATAATTTAACTCACAATATCAGTATCACCTGTAGCAAAAGTTCTCTATCAGAGTTTAAACATTAATTGTAAGAGACTATTTAGCATGGAAAACTTCCACATGCACTTGGTTATTGTTTCATTGCAGAGCAAAATCATTTTTCTCTTTAAAATTCCTTTATCACAATCTAATAAACTGTGTGTACTGTTGTTATCATTACTACTATTACTAC